>NC_057796.1:60146541-60163554 GCF_018294505.1 Triticum aestivum
TTGGGGGGTCGGGGAGGGGAAGGGGAGGGGCTCTGGGGAAGAATGTTGGGGGCAAAGAGGGGAAAACAATGGAGTTACCAAAGCAGCCCTTTTCCGTTCATGTGGCAGGGGTAAAACAGGAATATCGCAGGGCTAAACTTTCAGGCGCGTGATATTTCGATGTGAGCGGGAAGTTTGAAAGCTTTTGGCGCCTAAAATTATAAGTATTCTGCTCTCGTACGGCCGACTATGATATCATGGCCGACAATTTGTTTGTTTTGCACGCAAAAAAAATGTGCAAGTTTTGAAAATCATTGTCTCCAACTCAAAACTTAGATTGTCCATCCAATTCAAATATGGATCATTGAGCTACTACAAGCAAATAGCATCATATGGTCCAATTGAAATGAAATTCCAAATGTGTTTATCCTAAATATGATGACAAAAGCAAACATGTGTATGTGTATGAATAAAGTGGATGATTATAAAGTTTGAACATGCCCGTATGTGTATATCTCTAGGTTTGATATATGAATTTGAAATCACGAAATCCCGGCTTAAAAAATGTACCTCCATTTAAATGAATTACAAAAGCTAATGATGGAGTCGAATTCCAAAATTCCAATCTTAGGTTTGTAATTCTGGTACATCAAGGTATATCACGCATGTTCAAAAGTATCGTTATCTCATAGTACAAACTGTGAAACAAATTGAACAACCATGAGTGCACAATATCTCAATTATGCTAAAGTCCCTCAAATATAGACACCTCACTCTTTATCTGAAGTCAACCCCCCCCACCACCACACACACACACACATAGAGAAGTCGTTCTCTCCCCCAAAGACCAACACACGAGCACATTAACACCCCTCTCTCTTGTAAAGTCCAGACCCCAACATAGGTCTCTATCACTTTCTCTCTCGGAGTCTCGGGCATGCACACATCTCTTCCCTCACTCTCTAGGTTTCCCGCTATATCTCTTACCCAAGCACACGCACTATGTAGAGTGTATATTTCCCATACACACAAAATGTCGCCCCCAAACGTCTATCTCCCTAGTTATGTGGTTCTCGCGCACTCACCTCACACACCACCCCCATTGCAAACAAGCACACTTTGTCTCCTTGTGCACCACTCTCCTCTTTTTATCTCTCCCACATGCGGACCTGCCCCAGCTCCTTCCCTGTATACATATATGTCGTGACTCTTTGCATAGCTCCCTAATGTATAATCGTTCTCGATTTTGCACATTGTTCTCTACACCATCTATTCTAGATCTCTCATGAAGTCCCTATCACACACACGATGACTCGCTTCCCTTGCGTCTCCGTTCATAGGCCAATTTCGGACAACATCAACATTGTCTCCCTATCTATACGCCATTTATGGACACAAACGACCCCTCTCGCCCCCTGTCTTCCTCTCTCTCTCTCTCTCTCTCTCTCTCTCCGTCGCTAGCTCTCTCTTTCTCTCGCTCTCACACCCCTCTCCCACACACACACTTGATGTCTCTTCCAAATAGTCTGCTCCCCCCGCCCGCACCCGTGCTATCTCGCTACTACACATGTCACACCATTCCCGTTCCCTTCTACTAGGTTTACATCATCAGTGGTCTCTCTACTCCACATACACTCTCTCCCTCTCACACACAAACGCGTGCAGAAACACACACAGACACGCACAAACACCCATTTATCTGGATCCTCATCTATCCTCATGTCCGCATGTGTATCTCACACACTGACTCTCTAATTATGTATATGTGTCTCCACGTTACACAACACAAAGCCCCATGTACATGTCTCTCTCTATCCTCCACACACATAGACAAAAAGAATCTGTTATCATTGCCTCAGTCTCTAACATATCACACACGCACACTGTCTCTCTCTCTCTCTCGCAAACACGCTCAACAAGGGTTTCCCCGTGAATAACTTACCGTCTATTCATCAACAGTCGTGGCAGTATGGCGAACACGAGACGTGAAAAAGAATAAATCTACACGTGCTTAGACCACCTAGTATGACTACTAGGACTAGAGAAAGCCAAAAAGCGCGCCGCCGTCACCCCCTCCTTGTCGGCGACGGGAAAATCTTTGTTTTACACAGTCTAGAAGTCATTGTGCTAAGGCCCCACATGCCGAGGCGTTGAATAGAATGTAGATGCTAGTTTACGGAAGCAAGTATCGATAATACGTTTGTATCTCCATACTTATATTTCTTCTCTTATAAAAAACTGAGTTGGTGATGATGGTACGTGTGCCATCTTGCAATATAGACCGTCCGATCTATATCTGACGGATGGAAATTAAACTAAAAGATACCCGCACCCCTCTCCACATTTGCAGACAAGGCCTTCCCTCGTTCATCCTTATCTCCAACAAACCTCATTGTTGAGAAATTAAGAAAGGAAGCCTCTGGAACAAACTGGCCTGGTGGCCGCTGCCGGCGTCGTCAATCCCCATGCCTCTGCTCAGTCGGACCACCAACCACCACCACACCCCACTCCTCTTCACCTTATCTCATATTTCTCGAGATATCATTAGTATTTACACATGGGATTACTCCCGCAAGGGTCAATCACAACAAGTGTTTTATAAAAAAATGCATCTTGATGTTCCGTGCAATGCACGGATCTTGCTTGTACTCCTACACAAGACTAAGTTGGTGATGCTGGTGTGTCTGCCATCCGTCGTTTCTGACCATTAGATCTACATCTAACGATTGTGAGGTAAGTTGTTGCCTTTTCTCACCAACATCCCACTTGTCTACCAATTTGCAGAAAAACCCATAATTAGTATCTTAAAACCAACCACATCCCTCCCTGACCTCACCAAAACAGCCCAAGGAATATATTCTAATTGAAACATAATATATCTCTAGTGACATATGTATATCAAAATTAGAGTGTTTTGTACCAAGTTTGTGAATAAGTATTATTCTAATTATGATTCATTGCAACGGACATGAACATTGCTAGTATTTCCAACCATGCATTTTTTCCTAGTATTCCATAGTTTCGAGTTTTCCATCAAGATATTAGTCACTCATGGTTGATATTTACTTTCAATCATGTATACATATGCACTATGTAACTAGCCTTGCTTATTGGCTTCCAAAGCTTAACTTTCACTCCTACTTACAATATGTAGAGTATTTAACAAAAAACTACCACTTTCAACCAGCCCTAGGAAGAATCTATTGTACAAAAAATAGCAAAAACATACCCAAAATTTCTTAATCCACGCCAAAAACTACCTAGTACTCCTACCGATTAGGTTCGTTTAAACCCATTTATGACAGGGTTGGCCCACACATTCGTGCTGACGAGGCAGCTTAAACCAACACATTTTGTTTGACTGTTGACACGAGGGACCCACATCTGACCTTCTATCCTGTTATTCCCCCTCAAATCATTATTTTTCTTGAACATTACTTCAAACAGTACTGATGCGTGTGCGTCGGTGGCGCCGGTGATGAGCGAGTTGGCCGCCGCTCCGCCGAACGGGCCGGATGCCGCGCTGGCCTCCGCACGGGTTGGCAGGCTGGCCCGAGCGTGACTCACGAGCGAGCAAGCCGCCGCGCTGGCCTTCGCTCGAGCCAGATGGCTAGCCTTAGCGCGGCGCGCGCGAGCAAGCCGCCGCGCTGCCGTGCCAATCTAGCTAGCAAACCTTGCAGACAAGCAGCTGGACGGAGCTATCTTGGCTATCTAGCGGCCGCGAGCGCCGGACGGAGCTGGCATCCGGGCTGCCACAACATGGGCTCCGCACCGCCGGCGGTTTTGACCTCGCCTTCTGCCGGCGGCGGTAGCTGCGTCCCATGGCCGAGGATGACTAGGTGGACAAGCCGGAGGTAGGAGGTCACTCGAGGATTTTTGTTGGTAAGAGCATGTACAATGGTTGATAAAGTAGTCTTATCTTATGTCTGCCACGTATGCAAGTGGTAGTAGTTTCTTGGCATTTTAGTGGTTTCTTGCATTATTAGAGCAAGTACAATAGAGCTGAGTCAGCGGGCTATAAGAAATAAACTAGTATATTTCTGCTTAGTTGGAGGAAAGAGAAGAGGAGAGAGAAGGTAAGCGGGCTCTTCGTGAAGAGCCAGCTCTAGCACGTGCTCCTAGGCACTTTGTGAGAATGAGAAGTGGGCCACATAATAAAAAAGTAGTACACTCTTTTGATCTATTATTGTACATGTTGGCTATAAGATGGGCTGTAGATGACATGGCACTGGCTTATAGCCAGCAGCTGGCTATACTATTAACCATGCTCTTAGGGGTTTCCTGTAAGGAACAATGTACGTACTACTAGCGACAAAAGGCGATTCTAGGTTGCGTTGTACTCCAATGAGTACTATTAGTGGTCGCGGGAGTGTATACCTCGTTTTGTGGGTTCGATCCCGGCCGAACGCACGGCGACCTTTTAAAAAAAAGTACTACTACACTTCGCTGCGAGCCAATATTTTACACGGGTAGTTTGAGTTTTGAAGTCAAACAGACGTGCGGCCCCACAATCTGGGTGCACTGGACAACCTAGCCACGTGAACGGATTTTCCTTCCCAGCATCCCGTGGCTCGCGTGCTCGCCCTAGCCGTACCTTGCTTGCAGCTTCCAGCTAGTAGCATATTTAAACTAGAGCCTCCCAATTAAGCCCGAGGAGCCGGAAAAGCTTGGCGGGGCATTGGGAACTGTGCAATATGGCTCTGTACGTAAAGTGCTCTACTACTACTCTGTAGCTTGTGGCGTTGCACGCATGGACTTCACTCCATTATCGGCTCTACTACAAAAGAAATTCCTCTTGACGTGTTTTTTTTGAAACGGAGGCAAAAGCTTTGCTTCATCTCATTCATAAAGAAGGAACTACTAACAAAGTTCGACGAGATCCATTACACCTCCACAAATGGAAGTGAAAAGCCTAGTCTCGTTGTATCAAATAACTCAAATGTTCTGCCCCCGCAGTAACCGTCGCTGATAAACAGGCTGCTAGTGTGTGCGTGAGAGGAGCGGTTGAGTAGGCCAGCTACGTGAGAGGAGCGGCTGAATAGAGCACCGAGAGTACCCACTAGGCCACTACGCAGGTGTACTTCCCTTGCATTGATAGTACAGCGATGGTTCTAGAGAATAGTAGTACCCTCCACTTCCAACTGTAGCTCCTTGGCCCTGAGATTCAAGAGTTCAAAACTGGTGCACTATACTAGACTAGACTAGAAGTACAGTACATCGCACTACTAGTTGAGAAAAGTAGTACTAGTACTGCTACAGTACAAGTACGTACTCCTCCGTCACATAATGTAAGACGTTTTTTCACACTAGTTGGCGTGTACAAAAAATGGCAAAAACATACCCAAAATTTCTTAATCCACGCCAAAAACTACTACCTAGTGCCATAATGCTAGTATAATGCAATCCCATAACGTTCCATAATGTTCCATAATGCTAGTACTAGTAGTAAATAATAGCCTCACCCCTTCGCTGAGGAACGATCTACAGTTGGAAGGGACGAGGCCCTGCGGTTACTACACTCTTAACTCCTCCTCGCCAGTTCCCCTCCCCCCGAAGAGAAGGCAGTTCGTCGCTGCTCCCATGGATTCGCCAGGCGGTTCTCCTCCTCGTCGGGGCTAGGACACCTTGGATGACGATCCTCTGGGAGAAATCGCACGCCGCTCCGACGTCCTCACCGCCGCAAGACTCGGTGCTTCCTGCACCAACTTTTTCAAGACGCTGCTTAAACAGGCTTGGGAAAAGGCCATGCTTGTTGGTCTTCCATGCGTCCTCGAGGAGAAGGTTCTTCTATGGGACAATCCTTCGAACAGCCCACCGCTCCCTGGCCATGGTTGCACGTTGACTCCGCTAGAGTTGCCGACGTTGAGAGGTAGTCGGATTTTGTCCGATGAGCCGGTCAGTAATGGAGTTTGATCATGTAGTACTTAGTTATTCCATTTCCATCCCATAATTTCTCCGCTGCCCACCGTCTTATATATAGGTCTGGGTCGGTGCCAATGAAGATTGGCTTGCATACCTCCGGCCGGATACCACCATCATTTTGCACAACATCCACGGCAGTGCGGCCGTTCCGGTAGACCCCTTCTCCACCATTGGGATCGGCCTTCCGGACTGGCTGGGCTTGAATACGTATGATGATGCCTACATGAGATTGAAGAAGATAGCAATTGCGGACCCGCCGACAAAGCGACGCGGCTACGACGATTACTATCTCATCGCAGTGTTCGACATAAGGATTGCCATCAATGCAAGAGGCAGTAACGGCAGAGGCTGGCGCATGTTGGCGGCGGCAGATTTGTACCCCTACACGTTCGAAGATGCCGTGCGCCATCTAGGCCGCATCTTCGCGGTCACAAGCCAGGGGACTTGTTTCATCTGGTTGCCATCCTACGGTACGGGAGATTACAAACAGAATGCACAAACCATCATTTGCATCCCTAACGGTACTCCATTATTTTGCAGGGACCAGTCATCCCCCGATCAAAATAAGATCACCGATCCTGGATGTGCATTTGCATCCGCGATTCGGTCTAACCTGGAACCTTGTAGCTGACTTTGGCATATTGGGATCAACTATCTTAGCAGTCGTTACCCATGGTACCACTGATGTGCAACATGGTCACACAATCTACCACGATCGGACCGTCACCATCTACCCAGGTATTCCATTTTTTAACCCTCTCGCCTTCTCTTTCATTGTTGTACTAGTAGTATACTTTGTAGTACTAGTAGGAGTACTTTTTACCTTGGAGGACGCGTATAGCTAGCTAGGCCCTTGAAGACTTGAACCCACTAGCTGCCACCATTTTTGTTTTTCCATGTCTTACTATCTCATCCATGTAGCCAAGAGTGGCTATATATAATAAGCCGGTTATTTTACTTCCTCTATACCGGAGTAATACTATTTGCTGCACAGTATTAGTGACCGCCATATTTGAGCACAACATTATTATGCATGGACCTTGACTATGTACGTCACCATGTGTCTAGATCTGGGATGCCGCGTGTACCAGATGAACGGCGCCGAGTTCGACCCCCGTGATGCTACGTGGGTGCCGAGGAACACTCTTGGAGAGTACTCGCTTTTTCAGGGACAGCTACCCCATTGTGAAGCGGATGCCACCTTCCGTGCAGGACACGGAAGGCCTACCGTTCATGAAGCATGGTTGTGTCTTCAGTGTGCACCGCCGGATGAACGACATGCTGGGACACGCTATCCCTGATTTATGTCGCTTCAGCTTGGATGAGTCTCCATCATGTGGAACCGGACTAGAAAGCTGCGACAATGATTCCCGTTGCCCACCGCTATGGATCGTGCCATCCATGAAGAACACCTGGGACTGGAACCTGGAGGAGGACATGTAGCCCATCTATAACGTGTAAGTGGAGTACGGTAATTGTGAACGGTAGCGCTGTGAATATATGTAGACTAGTCGTGCACAAATTTATCACATGAATTGGAGATGAACTTGTGTGGCATACTGGCATTTGTCCTTTGGAATTTATTACTAGTAAATGTGTTATGTGTACGTGCAACTTGTGTGGTTGTTGCACGGGCTCCAACACGCTCTTTGAGGAAAAAAGAGGTGGCACAGCTTTGGATATACGTGACGTGGCGGCATCATACAGTAGCATCGTTCGGTATAGTTGTAGTACACTCCTACTAGGACGACAACTCCTATAAAACCTTGCGCTTGGCTCTTGGCTCTTCGGGAGGTTCAACAGTTCGTACTCGTGTGAACCTTGCACTTGGCTCTTCGCCTCTTCGGAAGGTCCAACAATGATGATACTACAGTACAATATGCTTCTGGCAATCTGACACCGATTGAACTGCTGCACGTCCACCACGAGGGTGAGGGCGAGGGCGAGGGAGAGGGAGAGGGAGAGGGAGAGCGCGCTGTAGTCAAAACCCTCTCCTCGTCCTGCGAACCACCGCGCGCGTGGGCGAGGGAGAGGCATAGTAAGCAAGCTTCTCCTCGTTCGGCGAGTTGACGAGACACATCAAAGAAGTACTAGTACTAGTAGTAGTAGTCCATACTGCGTCCTTTCCGATTAATATGGCTTAATTTAAAACGAGAAAAATACACTGCGGTCAACGTATGTAACAATACGCTCTTTACGGTCACTATATATAGTTTTACGGCGATTATACGATCACTAGCTCATCGTAGAGCACCGTATTGCACCCTACTGACCGGCCACATAGTCAACGTGGCACTTTGTTGACTGGTTAAATTGTCACCTGGTTTCTGGGTCCCACCTGTCAGTTGGCAGAGCAAAGAAATCAGTTAAACAAAACTTTAAGCAGGCGCGACATGAGTCCAACCCTTGCGCGCGAACCGCCCTGGCTGTGTATGTGAGTGCATGCACGTGTCCTCCCTCGGTCTTCCAACAAAGAGTGTACATCGGCTATAAAACAAAGAGTGTAGTACATGATGTACATCTACACTTCCAATGCATTTAGCCTTTAATCTAAATCGATATTGATTGACTAATGCACCAACTTGTGCTGTAGGTATAGGATACATGTCTATCCTTAATTACAGCATGCAACGGCCTTCATTTAATCTTCTTATCTCAATGGTCGCATGCACACATAAGTCTGCTACATTTGGGCGTTAATTATGCCTTGGTCAATGTGTAAATCTCTAAATGTACAGTCTTTCACAGACATAGGGAGTAGGTTGAGCACTTGAGCGTGAGCGTGTGTGTTGCGTCATGTGCTGTGTGCCGCATGGGTGCGTGAGTGTTGCGTGCGTCCATGTGTACGTGTGAGTGTTGCATGTTGCATGCATGCATGCATGCATGGGGCTTACTCCCTCCCATTGACATGTTCATATTTCAAGCTTCCTCTGTTCCCTCCATATGGTGATACTCCCTCTGTTCCCAAATAGTACGGAGTAAAAGCCTCCCTCTGTTCCCAAATATGGAGTATTTGTCTTTCTACAAATTTCAACAAGTGACTAGGTACGGGGCAAAATGAGTAAAGTGAGCGTAGAGGCATAGGGATACTGTAGAAAGGAAGTCCTCGCGATCCATTATTCCCCATCTCGGTCAGAGAGAACTATTCAACTAGTCTTCGCAGTGAAGTGACAATACACGCTGCAGCAGATGGGACACGTAATTAATAAGCTGAACCAGCGCGATGGTGTTACTAAATCAGCCTTACCCAGTACTGCCATCATGTTTGCCAGTAGAGCACGCTTCCGCAAATACACCTACGCACCTCTATCCTCCATTAACTGACATATGGGCCCTGTTGTGGTAGACCCACATGTCATCGGTGTAACTATTTACACTCCGAAGGACGGTATATCCTGGTAGTAGTACTAGTAGAATTGAGATTGAATGCACTTTCTTCCTCGTCTTCCACTCTTCTTCCTCCTCTCTTCTTCTTCCTCCTCTCTTCCCCATCGTCGGCCGCACATCATGTACCCCCGCTCACTGCTCGCCCGCCCGCGCCATCTTCCTTGGTAGCTCGCGCGTACCATATCCCCCCGCTCACTGCTCGGCCACACGAGGAGAAGCTTCTTCGCTCGCCCGCCCGAATCCACTTCCCCGCTGGCTCGCAGGCACTGAAAACCCCAATGGTAGAACCGGCTGACACGCAGAGCCGCGATTGGAATTCCCTCCCCGATGTTCTCTTGGAGCAGATCTGTAGTCGTATGGACCTACTCAGCACCGTCCGTCCGGCCGCATGCTCGGTGTCTTTGTACCGTCTACTCGTCTGCAACCGGCTGGCTCTTTTCAAGACACCCTGCTTGCTGATGCCCGATCCTCGCAGGTGGCCCAGACACCGACTTGACAATCCTACGGAGGTTGCCGTGGTGCCCCTCGACATGCTACCACTACCCGTCCACCTGTCCTTCATGCGTGGACACTACTGGGCGGGCATGAAGGCCAACTGGATCGTCCTCATCCACCACACCGGTAGTCCGTGGCGTCTCATGGATATCTACACCCAGCGAGAGATCACCCTTCCATCATTGGATACCGCCGCCATCGAGCCTCGCGGCCCGCCGGACACTCCTGCCTACTAAGCACGAGACGCGTCAAGCTTTTGGCTCGACCCCTGTTTGCAGAAAGTTGTAATCTGCGAAGTGCCCACACCATCAGAAGACTACATGGATTACAAGCTCATTGCCTTGTTCAACATGGGATTAGTCTGTCTGGAATCCGGTCGCCATACATGGTTATGGCTCTTCATCAATCTTGTTGAGGCAACATTTCTGTCTGATGCTATAGTGCACGATGGCATCGTTTACGCGGTCGACGCACAGATTGGCTGCCTATACTGGTGGAATCTATCGTCGTGTAATTGTTCTATCTCATCTCATCTTTACCTTATGAATACGACTGCCTGTTCATTTGTTACAAATTTAGAATGCATAGCATGTCTATAACCACATCATTGCTATATGTTCCTCTCATTTCCTAGATTTTTATGGCCACACATGTTATTGTTAAAGTTGATATGAGAACAATTGGCATCTAATGATTGTTAGAATACATATTATGAGCATAACATCATGATTGCTATATGTTACTCTCGTTTACAAGATTTTTATAACAACGCATGTTATTGCTTAGAGTTGATATGAGAACAGTAGTAGTAAGTGCTATGGTAGAATATGAGTAGGCGCTGTCATAGCTGTTTTCCTCTCATTGTTACATGATGTTTGAACCATGACATATTGCTAGAATATGAAAGCCATTGGCTTATTTTTTAACTTGGGGTATGATTATGACCACGGCATTGCAATTCTCTGTCTATGATATGTGTCACTATTATAATAATCATAATTCCACACATACTCTGAACATGATTGTTTATTTTTGTCCTTTTGGTCTCCAATTTGAATTGTTGCAGCAGACGCAAATGCGCTGGCCTTCATGATTCCAGGACCTGGAATCATACCAGCCGATGGGTGGTGGTTTATCGCTCGTTCAGCTGACGGCGGTCATTTGATGCTCATTCGCACGTACCAAATTGACCAAACCATTACATCAAACCACATGCAGTACAATGCGTGGGGCGTTCGTGACATTGATGGCTATGGCTGCTTCGTGTTCGAGAAAGATCCCAGCTCCGTTGGGCCAGGCGTATTCAACTGGAGGCGGGTTTACAGCCTCAGCAACCACTCTTTGTTCCTCGGGCTCAATTATCCAATCATCCAACCAATCATCGATCATATCACCGGCGATGATTACTGTGCTATGCAACTTCCATTCGCGAGGGGGGGCTGTGTTTACACATCATACCATGGGTTTCATGAATCACCATATCCAGAGATTCGTCGACACAGCTTGTTGCCAGATAATCTTCAGTGTGTGAAAGGCATCAACCTTCCATGCGATGGATGGCTTTTGCAAACCCGACATGCGGCGATGTGGTTCATGCCAACAACAAATATGCACAACTTGATTCATGCTGATATCTAGACTGAGCCATGTATTCTGCTACTGTAGCACGACCCTCTTTTGTTGGATATTATGTACTGTTGTTAGTTTGAAGCACTCCTCTGGTTTGAAGGATAGATACCTTCCTGGGATCAAGTGCATCCTAACTCACCTGCGTAGGATGTACTGATAATGATGATGTAGATGCTGTGCAGAAGCCATATATATATATATATATATATATATATCAGTTAGGCTTCAAGTGCGTACTTGTTAGTTAAACCTATGTATAAATTGTGACACTAAATACGACTAGTAAGTAGTACAGTAGCAGTACTAGTATACGTCGGTCAAATTATTCATCATGTCCACACGTTGAATTGACATGACAACACGCTGCGCGTGAGGTGACACAAGAATCCCGGCGGCGTGTTCGGGTATTCTGGACTTCAGATTTGGAGTACCACTTATCTGTCGAAATCTTTCATCATTCACTTAAAACAGTCGATTGATCATACATTGAGTACCATATAACTGGAATTACCGATGCAAGTCGAAGAAGGATTGGCCGGTGCTGCCGGCTGGCGTCAAGTTCGATCCCACAGATCAGGAGCTGATCGAGCACCTTGAGGCCAAAGTGAGTGCTGACAATGCGAGATTTCAGTCTCTCATCGATCTGTTCATACCAACCATCGACAGCGAGCACGGCATATGCTATACCCAACCTGAGAAACTTCCACGTAAGACACCGATCAGCCGTCTACTTGCACAAACATATTCCTTTGTTTATAGCTCTATTTTTCTTTTTAGACGCAGACCTGGTGAAGCAATTACAATTTGACACTTAATAAAAAGTGAAACAAGTGACTGCAACAAGCCAAAGATGTTATGAAAATGCCAACTAGGTACACTAAAACATGTATTCCACAATACTGCAGGTATCACACTGAGTGGCCTAAGGAAGAATTTCTTCCAGCGCAATTCCAGGGCGTTCAAAAGGGGCACGTGGACGCGTTGCAAGATACAGTTGGAGTGCGGCATGCATGCGATGTGGCACAAGACCGGCAATATCTTGCCGGGATGGTCAACGGCCGGCAGACGGGTAGGAAAAAAGGTTCTGGTGCTGCACACCAACAAGAACTTCGACCAGCAGAGGACCAATTGGGTGATGCACCAGTACCACCTCGGGGACCTGGAGCAAGAGAAGGAGCGGGAGCTGGTCCTCTGCAAGATTTTCTACCAGACGAACATTAGGGCCAGGAGTAAAAAGATTATAAGTTAGTTTGGTATTGGTAGTTGTACTACCTTGTCGTCCGCAAGTTGGTATTGTTGTTAACGATCTTTTGGTATGAACTTGCATTTGCTTCCAACCATCATGCTGAGGGTCGACGTGGATATAAAGCTGAATCATTTGTTTCGAAATGAATTTTCAGGCACCTGATTTTTATTTGATGGGTAGCATAAGCACCTGCTGTTCGAATTCCCAGTTCTCCAATTTTTTTGAAACAGGTGCATGCACTTATTATCACGATAAAAAAACAATATCCGTGCTGCATCCCAGTTATCAGTCTGTACTTGCAGAATTCTCTCGTTTATTGAGCACGTATATTGGTTTTTCAGGTCGAGCAAGTTTCAACTGGGCTGTAGACTGCCCAGGGTTGGTTTTGTTTTTAACAGGCCCAGCCCATGACGACAACGGGGCACAAAGATCCAGCAGGTATCTACTGGCCTCTGGCCCGCCAGCGTTAGTTATATTTTGTCTTACAACATCCGCAGGCAGTTTTTTTTACTGAATCAAACACACAGCCCAGTTCTATTTTCCTCTTGAAACGCATGTCCTACATCCATTTTCTAATCTCTACCTATAGTTTTAGTAGTTCATATACACGTATCATTATATTGAAAACACATAAAATTCCCTTTTCATATTTACATCCTTATTTTTGTTGTTTTTTCCCACCCAACGCTGATTTTTTTACCACTGGTTTTCCCTTAAACCAACTCAATTGTCCCACGTCTTATTTGCTTACAAAAACAAAACGATTTTTTGGCAAATCAATAAGTTCTTAAAAAAATGTTTATCATTTCGGGATTACACAGTTCGGACTCCACCGAAATATGGAAAATAAGGTTGAACTTTTTGACCGTGGTCCTGGGCAGAAAATGGGCTGTAATAAATTACTTAAGAATTAGCAAATGGGCTGCAAATTATAAAAAATAGCAAATGGGCTTTATGTTGTCTGCCACAGATTTGGAGGCTGACTTGTGGGCCTACTAAGTTCATGCGTACACAAGGTTTCTCAAAAAAGAAACTTAGTCAACAATCGACTCTACCAGCGTCAGACCGTTAGATGTCAATCTAACGGCAATCGTGCTTCTTCAGTCTCTGATCTTCCTGCCCAGCCGCCCAAACTAGCGCCGTCAGAACCACCTGCTCCCGCCTCCCATGGCCGGCAGTGCTGTCGGGCAGGCCTCACGGCCCCATCAAACACGCATCCCTGGCCTGTCTATCCCTCTACTCACCCACACCTCCTGTTATTTTCCGGCGACGGCAGCCGAACCAGTCAACCCTCGTACTCTCCACCGCGTGGGCAGCCACTGCCGTGTCTTCCCCGGCTCCGTGTCGTTCCCTTCGTAGGCCTCGCCGTCGTCCACCGCCCTAGTGCTCTCGGCGCGGCGTGGTCAACAATCTCCATCCAACGGCCATAGTGCTTCTTCAACCTCTGGTCTTCCTGCCCCAGCCGCCCAAAGCAGCGCCGGTCGTGCCGCATGCTCCTGCCTCTCGTGGCCGGCTGTGCTGCCGCAGAGGCCTCACCGTCCCCATACTACTGCCACCGCTGGCCAGGCCATCCCTCCACTCACCCACTCCCCCTGTTATTCTGCGGCGACGGCAGCCTCACACCGCAGCCGAACCATTGAACCCTCGTACTCCTCTCCGCATGGGCATCCACTGCCGCGTCTTCCCCGGCTCCGCGTCGTCCCCTTCCTAGGCCTCGCCGTCGTCCACCGCCGTGGTGCTCTCGGCGCGGCGTGGTCAATGTGGTCAACGACCGACTTATATCGGAAGAGTACTGTACGTGGAGAGGCTGACAACTTGGTCCACGGCAGCCGCAAGGAAGTGCCTCCTTATTACGCGCAAAATAATTATTCCTCCACCTGACAGCAGGGACCCACCAGACGGGCCACCAGTATTTCATGAAAAAAAGTTTCCTCCCTGACTGTTGGGACCCACCGGACGGGCCACCATATTTCGCGAAAAAACGTTTGCCCCTGACAGCTGGGACCCACCGAACGGACCACCGTATTTTGCGAAAAAACGTTCTCCCCACTGTCAGCTTGGACCCACCGGAAGTGCCTCCTTATTACGCACAGAAAAATGAATACTCCCCCTGCTAGCTGGGACCCACCATGGTGGGAGGCTGACTTGTGGGCCTACTAAGTTCACGGGGACGGAGGGCTTTGTCAACTTAATCAATATGAACGATTCTAGCTCCAGTGACCGTATGATGTCCATCCAACGGCCGTCGTGCTTCTTCAATCTCTGCTCTTCCTGCTCCAGCCGCTCAAACAAGCGCCGGCGGGACTGCCTGCTCCCTCCTCCCCGCGGCCGGCTCTGCTGCTGCGCAGGCCTCACTGCCCCACCGTACTCCCATCGCTGGCCTAGCCATCCCTCTACTCACCCACACCTGCTGTTATTCTCCGGCGACGGCAGACGAACTAGTAAACCCTTGTACAGTCGTACTCCCCTCTGCGTGGGAAACAACTGCCGAGTCTTCCTTGCCTCCGTGTCGTTCCCTTCCTAGGCCTCGCCATCGTCCACCGCCCTGGTGCTCTCGGCGCGGCCTGGTCAACGTGGTCAACGACCAACATGCATCTGAAGTGGACTGTACGTGGAGAGGCCGACAGCTGGGTCCACGGCCGCACGCAAGGAAATGCCTCCTTATTACGCACAAAATAATGATTCCTCCACCTGACATCAGGGACCCACCGAAAAGGGCCTCTGTATTTCGCGAAAACAACATTACCGCCGCTGACAGCTCGGACCCACCAGCTATATCTTCGCACGCAAGGAAGTGCCTCCTTATTACGCACAAAAAAATGAATACTCCCCCTGTTAGCTGGGACCCAGTATAGTGGTAGCCTGACTTGTGGGCCTACTAAGTTGACGGGGACGGAGGGCTTTGTCAACTTAGTCAATATGCACGATTCTAGCTCCCGTGACCGTACGATGTCCATCCAACGGCCGTAGTGCTTCTTCAACCTCTGGTCTTCTTGCTCAAGCCGCCCAAACCAGCGCCGGTCGTGCCTCGTGCTCCTGCCTCCCGTGGCCGGCTGCGATGGGGCGGAGGCCTCACCGCCCCCTACTACTCCCACCGCTGGCCAGGCCATCCCTCTACTCACCCACACCCCCTGTTATTCTGCGGCGACGACAGCCTCACACCGCAGCGAACCAGTGAACCCTTGTACTCCTCTACGCGTGGGCATCCACTGCCGCGTCTTCCCCGGTTCCGCGTCGTCCCTTTCCTAGGCCTCGCCGTCGTCCATCGCCCTGGTGCTCTCGGCGCGGCGTGGTCAACATGGTCAAGGAACGGCTTCCATCGGACGTGGACTGTACGTGAAGAGGCTGACAGCTGGGTCGATGGCCGCAGCAAGGAAGTGCCTCCGTATTACGTGCAAAATAATTATTCCTCCACCTGACAGCGGGGACCCACCGGACGGGCCACCGTATTTCGTGAAAAAAACATTCCCCCTGACTGCTGGGACCTACCAGCTACACCTTCGCATGCAAGGAAGTGCGTCTAGAAAACAAAATGATTCGCCCCCCTGACTGCTGGGACCCACCAGCTACTTCTTCGCATGCAAGGAAGTGCCGGACAATCGGGACCCACCTGGTCGAAGCGTACGTAGCGTTGTCATTCTGGTCGCGAACGTGCACGTACATATATACTGGTGGATGTAGAGGCACGCACGTGTCGTAGTAGAGGCGCGTACGTGTCGTAGTAGAGGCGCGCACGTAGCATGTACACGTACGTACAGCGGCTAGGGTGCAAGAAAGAAAATACGGCCACGTATGTGTACATACGGGCGGGGTCTCGAACGCCTACTCGCGCATACATACGGCCAGGGCTCGTGTACATGGCTGGGTCGGAACGGAGAAACAACGTCGTCGTCGTGTTCATGGGGAGGCAACGGAATGCGTCGTGTTCATGGGAAGGCAACGGAATGCGTCGTGTTCATGGGGAGGCAACAGAATGCGTCGTGTTCATGGGGAGGCAACGGAACGCGTGGGAGCCAATAGGCTGGGTCGGAACGGAATGCTTGGTCGTGTTCATCTGGAGGGCTTGGACGGAACAGGCGATGGAAACGAGGCCTGGCGTACTGCAGAACGGAGGAAACGGACCTCCTACGGTCAAAACGGGGGTCCTGTTAATCGGGAGGGGTGTGGCATACCGCAAAACGAAGGAAACAGACCTCCTACGGTCGAAACGGGGGTCGTGTTGATCGGGAGGGGTGTGGCGTACCGCAAGACTGAGGAAACGAACCTCCTACGGCCGAAACGGGGGTCCTGTTGATCGAGAGGGGTGTGGCGTACCGCAAAACGGATGAAACGGACCTCCTACGGTCGAAACGGGG
>NC_057796.1:60164097-60215857 GCF_018294505.1 Triticum aestivum
TTCAATTAGCAGCAGTAGCGAAGGAATCGCTCGATCGGGTTCAGTTAACAGCCATCGATTGATCGCTCGGGTTCAGTAACGCGTAGCTTGCAGTGCAATCGCTCGGGTTCAGTTAGAGCCCAATGCCTCGCTCGGGTTCAGTTAGAGCCAACGCCTCGCACACACACGCGTACATGTACGAGAGAAACGCGCATCGCTCGGCCCCCGACCTCCCATCGTATCCGGGAACTCCCCGAAATTTTCCTCGCCCTTGCTTCTACCACGGTTTTTTCTGTCATGGACAGCCCAAAGAATGTCATGCAGCTGCGTCTCCGGCCCGCCCAGGACGAAAAGCCCATTTTCTGTCATGATTTTTTGTCATAGAAGTAGGAGCCCACCACATCTATGATGATACCGGGTTTTGTCACAATTATCGTCATAGAAGTGTCATATGTATGACAGAAAAAAATTTCGTTCGGCCCAAAATGTCACGGATGTGTCTTTTTTTTGTAGTGTATAAATGTATGAAAGCTCAACAAAAGAAAATAAGTGGGTGTGCATCCAACTTGCTTGCTCACGAAGACCTAGGGCATTTGAGGAAGCCCATCGTTGGAATATACAAGCCAAGTTCTATAATGAATAATTCCCACTAGTATATGAAAGTGACAAAATAAGAGACTCTATCATGAAGATCATGGTGCTACTTTGAAGCACCAGTGTGGAAAAAGGATAGTAGCATTGTCCCCCTTTTTTTGGCCTTTCTTTTTTCTATTTGGCCTTTTTTTGGCCTTTCTCTTTTTTTTCATGGGACAATGCTCTATTAATGATGATCATCACACTTCTATTTATTTACAACCCAATGATTACAACTCGATACTAGAACAACATATGACTCTATATGAGTGCCTCCGGCGGTGTACCGGGATGGGCAATGAATCACGAGTGACATGTATGATAAATTATGCATGGTGGCTTTGCCACAAATACGATGTCAGCTACATGATCATGCAAGGCAATATGACAATGATGAAGCGTGTCATAATAAATGAAACGGTGGAAAGTTGCATGGCAATATATCTCGGAATGGCTATGGAAATGCCATAATAGGTAGGTATGGTTGCTGTTTTGAGGAAGATATAAGGAGGTTTATGTGTGATAGAGCATATCATATCATGAGGGTTGGATGCACCGGCGAAGTTTGCACCAACTCTCAAGGTGAGAAAGGGCAATGCACGGTACCGAATAGGCTAGCAATGATGGAAAGGTGAGAGTGCGTATAATCCATGGACTCAACATTAGTCATAAAGACCTCACATACTTATTGCAAAAATCTACAATTCATCAAAAACCAAGCATTACGTGCATGCTCCTAGGGGGATAGATTGGTAGGAAAAGACCATCGCTCGTCCCCGACCGCCACTCATAAGGATGACAATCAAAGAACACCTCATGTTTCAAATTTGTCACAGAACGGTCACCATACGTGCATGCTACGGGACTTGCAAACTTCAACACAAGTATTTCTCAAATTCACAACTACTCAACAGCACAACTCTAATATCACCATCTTCATATCTCAAAACAATCATCAAGTATCAAACTTCTCATAGTATTCAATACACTTTTTATGAAAGTTTTTATTATACCCATCTTGGATGCCTATCATATTAGGACTAATTTCCAAAGCAAATTACCATGCTGTTCCAAAGGACAGGACTCTTAAAATAATATAAGTGAATCATGAGAGATCAATAGTTTGTATAAAATGAAACCACCACCGTGCTCTAAAAAGATATAAGCGAAGCACTAGAGCAAAATTATCTAGCTCAAAAGATATAAGTGAAGCACATAGAGCATTCTAATAAGTTCCGATTCATGTGTGTCTCTCCAAAAGGTGTGTACAGCAAGAATGATTGTGGTAAACTAAAAATCAAGACTCAAATCATACAAGATGCTCCAAGCAAAACACATATCATGTGGTGAATAAAAATATAGCCTCAAGTAAAGTTACCGATAGATGAAGACAAAAGAGGGGATGCCTTCTGGGACATCCCCAAGCTTAGGCTTTTGGTTGTCCTTGAATTTTACCTTGGGGTGCCTTGGGCATCCCCAAGCTTAGGCTCCTGCCACTCCTTATTCCATAATCCATCAAATCCTTACCCAAAAACTTGAAAACTTCACAACACAAAACTCAACAGAAAATCTCATGAGCTCCATTAATGTAAGAAAGCAAACCACCACATTAAGGTACTGTAATGAACTCATTATTTATTTGTATTGGTGTTAAACCTACTGTATTCCAACTTCTCTATGGTTCATACCCCCCGATACTAGCCATAGATTCATCAAAATAAGCAAACAACACACGAAAAACAGAATCTGTCAGAAACAAAACAGTCTGTAGTAATATGTATCAAATGTATACTTATGGAACTCCAAAAATTCTGAAATAAATTGTTGGATGTGAGGAATTTATCTATTAATCATCTGCAAAAAGAATCAACCTAAAAGGGCAGCTAATCTCGTGAGCGCTAAAGTTTCGGTTTTTTACAGCAAGATCACAAAGACTTCACCCAAGTCTTCCCAAAGGTTCTACTTGGAACAAACACTAATTAAAACATAAAACCACATCTAAACAGAGGCTAGATGAATTATTTATTACTAAACAGGAACAAAAAGCAAAGAACAAAAATAAAATTGGGTTGCCTCCGAACAAGCGTTATCGTTTAACGCCCCTATCTAGGCATAAAAACAAGAATAGATCTTGGTATTATCATCTTTGGCATGCAAATCATAAGTGGCCCTCATAATAGATTCATAAGGTAATTTAATTTTATTCCTAGGAAAGTGTTCCATGCCCTTCCTTAACGGAAATTGGAATCTAATATTTCCTTCCTTCATATGAATAATTGCACGAATCGTTCTAAGGATAGGTCTACCAAGAATAATAGGACATGTAGGATTGCAATCTATATCAAGAACGATGAAATCTACAGACACATAATTCCTATTTGCAACAATAAGAACATCATTAATCCTTCCCATAGGTTTCTTAATGGTGGAATCTGCAAGATGCAAGTTTAAAGAACAATCATCAAATTCACGGAATCCTAACACATCACACAAAGTTTTTGGAATCGTGGAAACACTAGCACCCAAATCACACAAAGCATAGCATTCATGATCTTTAATCTTAATTTTAATAGTAGGTTCCCACTCATCATAAAGTTTTCTAGGGATAGAGACTTCTAATTCAAGTTTTTCTTCATAAGATTGCATTAAAGCATCAACATATGTTTGGTAAAAGCTTTATTTTGACTATAAGCATGCGGAGAATTTAACACGGATTGCAACAAGGAAATACAATCTATCAAAGAGAAATTATCATAATTAAATTCCTTGAAATCCAAAATAGTGGGTTCATTGCTACGTAAAGTTTTGACCTCTTCAATCCCACTTTTACCAATTTTTGCATCAAGATCTAAAAACTCCGAATAATTGGGACGCCTTTTAACTAAACTTGACTCATCTCCAGTCCCATATTTATCAAGATTCATATTAGAAAACAAAGATTTAATAGGAGATACATCAATCACCTTTAGATCTTCATCATTATTATCATGAAAACTAGAAGAATGCGCTTTCACAAAGCAATCTTTTTTAGCACGCATCCTAGCGGTTCTTTCTTTGCACTCATCAATGGAAATTCTCATAGCTTTGAGAGACTCATTGATATCATGCTTAGGTGGAATAGATCTAAGTTTCAAAGAATCAACATCAAGAGAAATTCTATCCACGTTCCTAGCCAACTCATCAATCTTAGACAATTTTTCTTCAAGCAAAGCATTGAAATTCTTTTGTGAAA
This sequence comes from Triticum aestivum, assembly GCF_018294505.1. Taxonomy (NCBI): domain Eukaryota; kingdom Viridiplantae; phylum Streptophyta; class Magnoliopsida; order Poales; family Poaceae; genus Triticum; species Triticum aestivum. The sequence continues at coordinate 60,167,942 of NC_057796.1, forward strand.
TCATAAATTCTTTAACACTAGTCTCAAAATCAGAGGGCATCTTATTAAAATTTCCATAAGAGTTGTTGTAGGAATTACCATAATTATTAGAGGAATTACTAGGGAATGCCTAGAATTAAAGTTTCCTCTATCTGCGTTGTTACCAAAATTGTTCCTACCAACAAAATTCACATCCATAGTTTCATTATTATTCTCAATCAAAGTGGACAAAGGCATATCATTAGGATCAGAAGAAACACTCTTATTAGCAAACAATTTCATAAGTTCATCCATCTTTCCACTCAAAACATTAATTTCTTCAATCGCATGAACCTTTTTACTAGTAGATCTTTCGGTGTGCCATTGAGAATAATTAACCATAATATTATCTAGGAGTTTAGTAGCTTCTCCTAAAGTGATTTCCATAAAAGTGCCTCCCGCGGCCGAATCTAAAAGATTTCTAGAAGCAAAATTCAATCCGGCATAATTTTTTTGTATAATGATCCATAAATTCAAACCATGTGTAGGGCAATTATGTATCATTAATTTCATCCTCTCCCAAGCTTGTGCAACATGCTCATGATCAAGTTGCTTAAAATTCATAACACTACTAGGAAAAGGGCTATAGCTAATATGGACATTAATGGCGCACCATGTATGTGGTGCGCCACTGCTATATAGCAGTGGCGCACCAGATACAGGTGCGCCATTAGTGTCCTCGTTACTAATGGCACACCAGACACACAGTGCGCCATTACTAGCAATTTTTTTAATTTTTCCAAAACTATTAATGGCGCACCAGGGCACAGTGCGCCATTACTAGTTTCAACTAGTAATGGCGCACCACACGCTCTGTGCGCCACTACTAACAATTTTTTTTCTTTTTTTTTCAAAACTAGTAATGGCGCACCTGTGTAAAGTGTGCCATTACTAGTTCAAACTAGTAATGGCGCACCACAACCACGGTGCGCCACTACTAACAATTTTTTTTGCAAAACTAGTAATGGCGCACCACTTAACTGGTGCGCCATTAGTAACCAGGGTTACTAATGGCGCATTTATAGGTGGTGCGCCATTAGTAACCTGAGACCAGCTAGATATTTTGGACAGCCACCTACCACACTCACTTTCCCCACTTCATTCTCTCCACCTCCTCCTCCAAGCTTGTCTCGGCTGCCTCCTCCTCCTCCTCACCTCATTTGCACCATAGATTCACCCAAATTAAGTGGTTAAATTACCTTTTTTTGATAGGTAAGTAAGGGGAAAGCTTTCTTTATGTTGTGGATCTACTTTTTTCTCCCTCCAACAACGTGCACATGCACTTTTTATGGCCTAGCTTGATCTACGTATGTTTGTGGTGTTGCATATGTTTGTGGTGTTGCATATATGTTTGTGTTTGCAGGTACCGGTATTTGAAATGCGATAGTTGCCAATATTTTGCCGGAATGTTGATTCATTTCCGTTTCGGCGAGAATTTGGCATAGGCATTCTTTTTGGTCCTATTTTTAGGCAAAGTCATGCCAAATTTTTTCTTGGTTCTAAAATATCATTTTGCTCTACCCCGCAGGCGACCATGGTCCGCATGATGACCGGAGGCATCGTGAATAGGTTTTTGAGCTCCGCGAAGGCCGAGATGCTTCAAAAGAACGAGACGGAGATAAGATGTCTGTGTCGAAGATGCAAGCTGAAGAGCCTTATTGCGGACCCGGATTCCGGACAGGTGCGGGACCACCTGCTCTTGTGTGGTTTCATGGATGGCTATCGGTGGCAAGGTGATGAAGATGACTATGAAGTCGTCCATGGGGGGCAAGCAAGAAATGAGGAAGGGCAGCAAGACAACCACCGCGGCGAGGGCGGGCGAGAAGACGAAGAATCTCCAGGACATGGTCACGACGGTGATGCAGTACACAGTCATCATGTAGAAGATGCTGGACATGATGATGAGGAAGATCAAGACGAAGGGCATGATCATGAAGATGAAGATGCCGGAGCAGACGATGATGGACCATCGATGGGCTGGGTGCATGACCCTCATATTCAAGAGCTGCTTCTCAAGCAGACGGATAACGCAAGAGCTGCCGCCCGAGAGAAAGCCAAGCTGGATCAACTGGAGATAGACGCGGTTACTCCATTGTATGAAGGATGCAGGCCCGAGGATACCCACCTGAAAGTAACGGTCATGGCTCTGGAGATGAAGGTAAAACACAAAATGACCGACGCATGCTTCGATGAGAACATGTCATTATGGCACGAACGTCTTCCCAAGGGGAACAAGTGCCCGACCAGTTTCGAGGAGGCGAAGAAAATCGTGTGTCCTCTGGATTTACCGCACGTGAAATAACATGTGTGCATGAACAATTGCATCATTTATCGGGACGAGCACGCGGAGTCTACCATATGTCCGGTGTGCGGCGTCACTCGATACAAGAAGAGGAAGAAAGATCCTCGAAAAGTGGTGTGGTACTTTCCGATCACTCCTCGTCTGCAGTGGTATTTCACGGACCCTAAGGTAGCAAAGCTCCTGCGTTGGCACACGGATAGGGAGGAGAAGAAGCGAGAAGATGACGGAAATGATCTGGAGATAAATAAAAAAGACAAGATGCTGAGTCACCCTAAGGATGCGAGCCAGTGGCAAGCGTTGAACTTCGAACACCCAGAATTTGGGGATGATCCAAGGAACATCATGCTGGGTGCGAGCACCGATGGAGTCAATCCGTTTGGCAGCCAGAGAAGCACACATAGCACCTGGCGTGTGTTTGTGTGGATGTACAACCTTCCCCCCTGGTTGTGCATGAAGATGAAGTACATTCACATGAGTATGCTAATTGAAGGGCCGAAACAACCAGGGAACGACATCAATCTGTATCTAGGGCTGCTGAAAGAGGAGCTAGACACGCTGTGGAAAACGCCAACCAATACGTGGGACACCGCAGAGAAAGAATATTTCCCTATGAGAGCCGCACTGCTCACGATGGTGCACGACTATCTCGATTACGGATATCTCGCGGGGCAGGTGGTCCACGGATTTTCTGGATGCGTCAGGTGCATGGATGACACAACGTATCGCCAGCTAGATAGAGATCCCGGGTCTTCGAAAACCATGTTCATGGGACATCCAAGGTGGCTTCGCGACGATGACCCATGGAGAAAACGCAAGGATCTGTTCGATGGTGAAACCGAACCCCGAAGACGCCCGCGTACGAGAGCGGCGCGGAAATAGACGAGCTGTTGAAAAATTGGAAAGAGTGCCCGGAGCCGGGAAAGAAGCGAAAGGCACCAGAGCCGCTGCTGAAGATATGGAAAACGAGGTCTGTTTTCTAGGACATGCCGTGCTGGAAGATCCTCCGTGTGCCTCATAGCCTTGATGTCATGCATATCACGAAGAACGTGTGTGAGAGTTTTCTTGGTACCCTGCTCAACATGCCAGAGAGGACCAAACATGGGCCGAAAGCAAGGGCAGACTTGAAATAAATGGGCATCCGGGAGGAGCTTCACGCTAATGATGATGATGATGAGGCAAAGCAGGACACGGAAAGTCGGCGCAAAGGCAAAAAATCCAAGAAGACCGGAAATGACTACCCTCCCGTGTGCTTCACTCTAAGTCAGGAGGAGATCAAGCAGTTTTTCACCCGCCTCGTAGGAGTAGAACTTCCTTACGATTACGCGGGGAAGATAAGCAGATACCTAGACTCAGCGAAGCAGAAGTTCAGCGATATGAAGTCTCACGACTGTCACGTGCTGATGACGCAGATACTTCCAGTTGCAATCCGTGGGATCATGGACGCGCACGTCCGTGAAATGCTATTCGGCCTATGCAACTTTTTCGACGTCATCTCTCGGAAGTCGGTTGGCGTGAGGCAACTCAGAAGGCTACAGGAAGAGATCGTGGTGATACTATGCGAGCTTGAGATGTACTTCCCACCCGTCTTCTTCGATGTCATGTTGCATCTGCTGGTCCATATCATGGATGATATCATCCAACAAGGGCCGACGTTCCTGCACAGCATGATGCCATTCGAAAGGATGAATGGTGTCATCAAAGGATACGTTCGCAACATGTCACGTCCAGAGGGAAGCATAGCCAGGGGCTTTCTGACCGAAGATTGCATCTCCTACTGCACGAATTATCTAGGCATCGAGAACCCCGTTGGTCTGCCCGTCAACAGGCACCTCGGCAGGCTCGCTGGACGGGGTCACCGCGATGGTCGGCGCAAAATGCATGTTGACTTCGAGGGTCGACTCGCCGACTTTGAAAGAGCAAACCTAGTCGCGCTACAACACATAGACGTGGTCGATCCTTGGGTGGTAGAGCACAAAACCTTTATTGAGAAGACGTACAATGACCGAGGCCAACAGAGGACGGACGGAGATATAATCAAGGAGCACAACTCATGTTTCACGCGTTGGTTCAAGGAGAAGCTTCTGTCGTACCCTTTACATGAGGATTCTTCCGCGGAAGAAAAACTCATATTCGCCTTGTCACAGGGCGCCGAGCACAACCTGGTGACCTATGAGGCGTACGATATCAACGGCTACACATTCTACACCGAGGACAAGGACATGAAGAGCGATGGTTATCAAAACTCCGGGGTAACGATGGAATCCTACACCGGTAACGACAAGGACAGATACTACGGAAGGATCGAGGAGATCTGGGAGCTGAGCTACGCTGTAGAGAAGGTCCCAATGGTCCGTGTCAGATGGGCCTAGAGCGTCATAAAAGAAGACCAATAATTCACCACCATGGTTATACCCGAAGCCAAATCCAAGACCGCAGGAGCAAACGTCACCGCGAAAAATGAGCCATGGGTACTGGCTTCCCAAGTGGACCAATACTTCTTCATTACCGACCCGTCAAAGCCCAGTCGTGTTGTCGTGAGGAGAGGCAAAATGAAGATCATCGGAATGGATGGAGTTGCCAATGAGCAAGACTTCGACAAGTACGGCGACCCGAAGATGGAACATGACGACGACGATGAAGTGCCATACACCACAAGAAGAAGCAGGACCACCCTACCTAAAGGACGTCCGTTCAACAGAAGAACTCCATTTGCGAAAAAGAAGGGCAAGAACATTGTGAAAAGATAGCTAGCTAAGATCGATTGTATTTAAATCATAGTCTTCATATTCATAAATGTTTTCATATTTGATGATATTTTTTCATATTCATAAATGTTTTCATACTCATATTTTTTCATAAATGTTTTGAAATCTGATGATATTTTTCCACATTCATAAATGTTTTCAAATTTGATCGTCATTTTCTAAAAAATTATTAGATGCAACTAAAAAAACAGTTAGTAATGGCGCACCAGGGGAGGGTGCGCCATTGCTATGAAGGTATTTATGGCGCACCTGAATGAGGTGCGCCATTGATATACAAATTTTTTATTTATATTTATTCTTGTATTTTATTTTTCAGTGTTCCTTTTCCTGCTTAAATTTCATGGACACTTTTTGAATTCATGAATATTTTTTCAAATTTGATGATATTTTTTCATATTCATAAATGTTTTATCAATTCACAAATTAATGCAACTAAAAATCCAAATTTTTTTTACTAATGGCGCACCGCTAGGATCCCAACTAATTTGCCTGTTCTTGTTTGTTATCCAAGAGTTTATGTTCATGTCTCAATGGTATCCATGCTGATAATGCTAGGTAGATCGACCGAGTGCAGCAATTGTGTGCCACCAATCCACTTTTCTGGAAAATACTTGCTAGAAAACCATCCGAAACATGTGATGCTTGCTACTGTATAATATAGTAGTATGTATGAAGAACTGTCACTTAATTTACTCTACTTAATTACCCATCTGAAACAGGCTTCAAGTTCAAGAGGATTACTTGTGCATATTTTTCTTGCATTTTGATTTGTCGGTGCATCTTTTTTCCTGCTACTTTTAATTGATACTGGCATGCAGTGAAGTGCAGAGTCTGTCTGTCGGTCTGCTGCCAACTACGTAGTACAACTAGTGTAGTGTAGTAGTAGAAGAAGAAGAGGTGACAGAGATAGATAGTGACATGTTCTAGTTACTGTACCTGCCTCTGCCTGCCTATAAAGCTAGTCAAGCTAGTTCAGCTTAATTCAGTCAGTCAGTCAGTTGAACTAAAACCAGACGCTCTCCACTAACTGGGGCTTAAGTACACCAGACCAGGCGAGAGCAGATCATGCATGATGATATCTTGAGACATTGTCATCCACTTTAATTGAATTGAATGATGATGGATGGATGCATTTCTATACAATTCTCTCATCATCAACTAACTAACCTGGGTAATTAAGTAGAGTAAATGATTAGTGGTCCTTATATATGGATGGAGCATTATGCTGCAAGGCAGCTTTTTTCTTTTTCTTTTTCTACTACTCCTATATTAAGTGGCAGTTCTTCATACATACTCCTATATTATACAGTAGTTGTACAAACTAATAGTAAGTATGAATTGTGTTGTACAAACTATGAAATGTGTACCCACTGCTCATTGGAGTATGAAAGTTGTCAGCAGTTGCTTATGCTAGAGAAGTAATCCTGAAAATTTAGCTATACTCCAGTGAGTACTCCATGGAGTTACTTACTCCAGTAGCTTAATTAAGTGCAGTTGATTCACTTACTCCAGTAGCTTAATTAAGTTGCAGTAGTGCTTGTAAGTTTGCAAGTTTTGTGTACTATACTGCTTGCATCAGTACTTTTGTGTAATCTGATTGTAGTGCTTGTATAGTTTCAGTAGTTTTTCTTCAATTAATTTGTTTGGTTGTATTAGTTTAGTGTAGGACAAGAGGAGTAGAGGATAAGAGGAGTAGGACTTGCTCTCTTCTCTTTATCTTCTCTTCTCTTCCTGCATCTGTTTTTAATCGAATGTAGTATGAAATGACCTATAAATTTTCCAAGCTCTGTTATGATGAGCAGAGTTTTTACTTGCTACTTTCAGTTTCTCTCATTCATTGGGAAAAGTTTTCCAAGTTCTGTTATGATGGCACTATTGGACACATACAGTAGAGCGGAGTTTTTAGTTGTTATACTTCCAGTTACCATCACTGCTTCGGAAAGGCCGAATTGCATGCATTCAGGTCTGCAGTTGATAATTTTATATATCATATTGTGATCAATCAACTTGCTTTGCCTCCCATACTTTTCTTCCACTTTTGCAAGAACTATAGGTTTTGTGGTAGTATCATGTTTGCTCTGTGATACTCGGTCCGCATTTTATAACACAACTTGGTCAAATAACTATCGAAATTAAGTTCCTTCTTTTTGCCTGCATTGTTGTATGCTCCTATGAAGATCCAAATGTATCATCATAATGTAGGTGCTGTGTTGTGTGATTCTTCATGCTGAGAACTTCAGCCTTTTCAGTTATTGCACTTCTGCAAGTTTGGTGGGAGTGGTTATGTGTCATGCATGTCTTTGCTAGGATCAGACAGTTATAGTGAAAGGCTTCTGTATAAAGAAAAGAAAATGTGATCATGGTGAATGAATTATGTACACTAGTTAGAGCATTAGTGTGGTTTGCTGGTGAGAAGGGAATCAAGGGATGCACATTGTGGGGGTGATGCTTACTAACACTTTGACAAACAAATTCAGAATGTGCTGGACTATATGTCCATTGGTACTACTTGTGATGTTGATGCTGTACTACTTGGGAATTTTGTCAACTTGTGATGCTGCTGCTGTACCCCGAGAGGCCCTTGAGTTTGCCGGAATGTCGATTAACTTCCGTTCCGGCAAATTCGGTTACTCCATATGTCCTATTTTCAGCAAAGGTCATGCTGAAATTTTCCGTGAAATTTAGCATGACTTTGCTAAAAATAGGACATATGGGGTAGTTGCGACTAATGCAAGGGCTAGGGTATCTTAGTACTTAATTAATTAGGATCAACTGCCCCTTTATTCTTGCTGCATTAAACCATAGGTGGCAATAGAGCCAAGTGATTAGGCCCAACTTAGAATTCTCCTTCCCTTTTCTTGATAGGGTATATTATTAGAAGATACCCATATATATCAGTCAACCTAGGGTGCCTCGGTATCAATAAACCCTAAATGATGAAAACTTAACTTAGCATTTAGGGTGCCTCAGCATCGACAAACCCTAAATGATAAAACCTTAGCTTTTAGGGTGCCTCGGTGTCGATAAAAACCTAAATGATGAAAGCTTAGGCTTTTAGGGTGCCTCGGCGTCGACAAACTCTAAATGATAAAAGCTTAGCTTTTATGATGCCTCGGTGTCGACAAACCCTAAATGATGAGACCATTATCTTGTTCCTTGACAATAACCAACTTTTTTACCAAACATTTTTCCTATTTAGAGCGAAACATGGCCCACAACAATGAGGCCGACGGTTCGGGCAAGGCATTCTGGGAGCTGTCCCAGGAGATGGAGGAAGAACCTCACCGCTATGAGGACGCCGCGGAAGACACCGATCCTGACTACACAACACCTAGTGGCGTCGGGGATGACACCACTGATGGTGCCACCGAGGATGCCACCACTGATGATGGTAGCGCACACACAGATGGCAGCCAACCGAAGAGGCAACGGAAGGACCGGCGCCCGAACGTGCTCGGCACCGTCAGGGAGGAATTTACTGAAGTGTCCTCCGAGGGGCATCAAATGGCGCCCAAAGAAATAGTCAAGGGGTACGCGGAACAGCTCGGGTGCATTCTCCGGAGCACCGTCTCGATCAACACCGAGAACCTAAGGCATCGTGACCGAGGGAATTTGTACAACCTCCTCTTCACGAAGCTGTACGAACGATACAAGTTCCCCGGTGACTTCGCAAACACACGCCTCTCAGGGAATAAAGTGAACAGTGCCGCCCTCACAAAGATGAGCACGGCCCTGGCTACTTGGAGAGTCGCGGTAAAGAGCATGATTGAAAAAGGTGATAGTTATGAGAAGATCAAGGAGAAAAATCCTTCGATCAGCGAAGGTGACTACCGGGAGTTCAAGATCAAGTGCGAGAGCAACGCATCTGCGGTCAAGTGTCACATCCTAGCTAGTTCATGCATTAGAGTGTTGCATCATGTCTACATTTCACAGAAACCTGAAATGGGGATGTCAGAAACCCCCAGCACCCCCCCCGGAACAACTAGGGTTTACTAAAATTCTTTTCAATGAACCTGAAATGCCCTCCATAAATGTTCACCATCTTTGGTTCTGGCTAAAACCTCTGCCAAAAATGGTTTCATATTTTTGGAGGCCATTTTGGATTTTTGCACAAGCCATAAGTATTTGCATTTGGGCATTTTAAATCCTATAAATATTTTCAAATGCCCAAATAATCTTGAAGGTATTTTTAGGCTGTTGAGAATAATTTCAAAGGTGCCTCAGAATATTTTCAGGATTTTTCTAAATGAAATAGTATTTTTACTATTTCAAAACACAAAACAGAAATAAATAAAAAAGAAGAAAAACAGAAAGCAGAGAAACTCACCTGGCAGCCCACCTGGCGGCCCAGCACTGTGCTGGCCCACGCCAGTCAGCTGCCTGCTCTCGCCAGAGCAGGCAGAGAGGTGACGCCGGCGAGCGCGAGCTCGCCACCGCGCCACCTGCTTGCCGCCCTCGCTCGTGGATGCGCTGGCCGACTTCCCCGACGCGCCCCCGAGCCTCTGGACACCGCCATTCTCCCCCGTCGCCTCTCCCTCGCCTTTTCCCCACCATGGCCGACGCCGCCGCGGCCACCTCACCGGAGTAACCGTGCCCACCGTCGACCTCGCGCCGTTCCAGCGTGCCCAACAGCTCCGCCGTCGCCCACTCCTTCGAGCAAGCCGAGCCCCGAGCGCTCGTTTGCCCCGAAGCTCCGCCACCGACCTCGCCTTCGCCGCTCACCGTCGGAGATCCCCTCCGCCGTCGCCACTGCAACAGCTCGCCTCCGACCTTGCCGTCTGCTCCGTCGCAACCGCCGTGAGCATGGCCACCTTCCCATCCTCTCCTCTCTCTCTCGAGCTCTGTAGCCACCGCACGAAGCTCACCCGTACGCGCCGCCGCACGAGCTCGTCGCCGACGAGGCTCCGGCCATCCAACGGCCGCACCACCGTAGCCATTAGCTCCACCGCAACACCAGGAACCCGTAGCACCATCGCACGTCCCTCGTCGTGCTCTCTAGCAGCGGTTTCAACCACGCCCGTACCCCGGCAGCCGCACGGCTCGTCGCCGGCGTCGATTCCGGCGACCCCGAGCTCCACCACCACCACCAGTCGACGTGGTTCGCCCCCAGCTACACGTAGGTACTCTCCGCCGTCCTTTTGGCCACCGGAGGAGGGATCCCGCACACCACCGCCGCGTCTAGAGGTCGCCGGCGGCTAAACGCCGGCGAGTCAGCGTGGTTTGACCACAGGTTGACCCCCCCAGGGTCACTGACAAGTGGGGCCCGCCTACTAATTAAATCTGGGTTAGAGCTAAAACTAATCCTAATTAGCTAATTACCTAACAGTGACACTGACACAGGGGACCCACACGTCAGGTTTGACCTGGACGACCCCGTTGACCTGCTGACGTCACACTGACGTCAGGCTGACGCAGTAAAGCATTACTGGAATTATTCTTATATTGGAAATTCCAGAAATTATCACAAACTTCAAAAAATCATAGAAAATAATCTATAGCTCAGAATGAAAAGATTTATATATGAAAAATGATCAGAAAAATCCATTCTATCCATCTGTACTGGTTTCATGCATGATTAAGCAAGTTAACCTACTGTTTTATACAGAACAAAATAAAGCACTAATATGGGCCATTTATAAACTTGGAATTTGAATCTTTGATTCAAAATAGTCCAAACCCTTCTGGTCTTAGTTGCATTAGCCCAATACATCCATCTTGCCATGTCTCATGCATGCATCATATTGTTGCACTTGCTTGGTGTTGATTGTGCTTTGGTATGCTCCTTGTGGTAGGTCCTGCCTCCGAGGATATTCACGAGTATCCAACTGAAGGGCAGTATCCCACCACCACTCTGTCAGGCAAGCAACCCATTGATCATTTCGATACAAACCCATCTTCTCGCTTCTACTCTCGTTTACTGCATTAAGACAACGCGATTCAAACTGCTGTGTGTTGCGGTAGTTGAACCCACTTTCCTTTGCATGACCTGTCATTGCCAGAGTAACTAGATGAAACCCACTAGCATGTGTAGGAGTTGATTGAGCCATGTTGTGTTCCTACAATGCTATGCTTGCTACGCTTAGAGTTGTGTCAGGTCTGGCTCATCAGGGGGATGAACTAGAGTGAAAGTGTGTGTGTCGGTAAAGAGAGTGAAGTGTTGAATACGATTTGGTAAAGGTATCGATGGGAGGCCATGTAGGAGTACATGGTGGGTTGTTTCATTGAGACCGTCCCTAAGAACTGAGATCTGTATGCGTGATTTAAGATTCAGCTACTACCACGCATTGGGCCCGAAACCAATGGACCCCCTCGGCTTCTTATTCACCCTTGTCCTCTGTCCAGGAGTTGCACGTAGTTTCTGGTGTTTGTAGTAAGCTGGAGGCCGTGGACAACGCTGACCAAGGGGTGGGCTGTGATGCGGTAGGCTCGTGGCCTGGTGTACCGAGTCGCCCGTTTGGTGACCGGGAACCCTGCACACATCGTTCGGGGCCGTATGTGGAAACCTCGGCCGGACTCCCTGCGGATGGAACCTGAATAGGCGATAAACTTGGACTAGAGACTCGTGTGTTTAGGTAGGCTGTGGCCGACACCCACGTTGGGCTTTCGCTTGAAGGTTGCCGAGTACACGTCGTGTAGCGACGATAAGTGGTGAGAGCGTGTGTGACGAAGTACACCCCTGCAGGGTATAAAACTATTCGAATAGCCGCGTCCGCGGTAAAGGACTACTTGGTCGCTTATGCAGTTCATAGACAAGTAAATGGATACTACTAAAAGCATCAAGATAAGTGTGAGTACCGCGGATGGCCCTCTCGTTGGATGACGAGGGAGGATCCACGGTGGAGTATTGAGATGGTGATTAGTGGACTCGTGTGCGAAAACTATTTCACAAGTGATGTATCGTAGGATAGCTTAGCCAAGAGTCAAAGCTGGCTTGCTGCAATAACCCCACTACCCTTCTTGAGAATGAACATGTATAGTAGGATCTGTTGTAAGACTTGCTGAGTACCTTTGTACTCATGTTGCTTTAATTACTGTTTTCAGACGACAACACCGCCCCTTCTGACGGGTTCTACGTAGAACTCGACGACGACGAGTGACTCGCCACCCAGGTGGTGATCTAGGCTTGTGAAGGGCCTATGTAGATAGACAGGCTTCGTCAAGCCATCTTTCTTTCTAGTGTCTGTACCCAGACAGTTTGCTTCCGCATGTGCTTGTATGATTGTATGACTTGAGTGTCGGGTCATGTGACCCCTATCTGTATGAACAACTTATGTAAGGCTCTCCGGAGCCATTTAAATAAAGTACTTGAGTTGTAGAGTTTTGTTGTGATGCCATGTTGTATTTGGACATATCGAGCATATTGTGTGTATGATTGAAATGCTTGGTATGTGTGGGATCCGACAATCTAGTTGTTTATCCTTGGCAGCCTCTCTTATGGGGAAATGTAGTCTAGTGCCTCCTTGAGCCATAGTAGTCCGCTACAGCCCGGTTCACCGGAGTCCTGCTAGCCCAGCACTACTGCTCTGGACACCTGACTGGCCGGCATGTGAATCATATCGCTCCTGTGTCTGTCCCTCTGGGGAAATGTCACGCGGTGACATCCGGAGTCCTGCCTAGCCTGCTACAGCCCGGGTTCCCGGAGTCCTGTTAGCCCAGTGCTACAGCCCGGATTCGCACGCTGCTGACCGACACGTTCGATGTTGATTCATGTATGCCTGTCCCCATACGTTAGTGCCGCCTTGGGTTCACGACTAGCCATGTCGGCCCGGGTTCTCTGTCATATGGATGCTAGCGACATCGTCATATACGTGAGCCAAAAGGCACAAACGGTCTCGGGCCATGGTAAGGCGACACCCGTGGGAGTACCGTGCGTGAGGCCGCAATGTTATATGAGGTGTTATAGGCTAGATCGGTGTGACTTGGAATCGGGGTCCTGACAGGGTTGGCATCAGAGCCGGACTGCCTGTAGGTGCGATAAGCCAAACTGGTCGATGTCGAGTCTAGAGATGCTTTAGTTATATGTAGGGGAATTGATTGTGGGAGGGAACGTAAGGTGCTTTTACTCCTTTACCTCATGCCCTCTCATCTGAGTTATACTCTTCTCATTCTACGCGGGTTAAGGACTAGGCTCTCTCCTCTCTATCAGGTTCACGTGTTACTAATCCGTAGTAACTTATAGGATTGTTGGTTCCATGCTTCGGTTCAGTTTCTACTACCATAGTATGTTGTCGGTTGAACCAGAACCCTGACATGATGTTGTTGAGTGGTATTGCAAACTGTTGCGAATGTCTCAAATCCTTTTTCGAGCATTTAGAGCCGTTATGCTGTCCAAATTCTCCTAGAAATACTAATGCCTTGCATTATTTCGTGCTTTCAGATGGCCACCCATTCCCAGAACCAAGTGGTTCGTCTGACCCGGTGCATCGGCGTACCTGGTCACACGGCCATGTTGGTCCGAGTGATGGTTGAGACAGGCTATCGTTGGTATCCCGAGTATACCGTCGAGGAGCAGTTCCGAGACTTTAATCAAAGTCAATATCTTTGCACCGTCAGGATTTACCCATCCTACCCTGGAGCCACTGAACCCCTCCATTGCTCTTATGGACTTGGGGTTACTATCGAGATGTCCGTGCAGGACGCAGCTTACTCAATGATGACTATCATGCGAGCCAGAACTCCCTTGCTTCAGAACACCGACTTCTGCTATATGCCAGCAGCACTCCCTGGGGCACAGGGGTACTATCAGGCCACTTACTGTGATTGTACCCATGAGGGCTCACTACTCCGTACCACCACCGAGATGCTTGAGGACAAGGACCGTGAGAATCATGCCTTGCGAATGGAGCTCTTTAATGCTCGTGCTGATCACTGGGCCACTCTGACACGGTTTGCACCTGCCGTGCAAGCTGGATTTATGGACATGAGGGACTTATACCCCGTGCGATCTGGTCTGCCAGAATGTATGGAATGGTGTGATGTAGGAGGCATCACCCCTCCTCGTGGACCCCGTCTGCCACCGTTTGTTGGACCAAGGCCACACCTGAGTCCCTATGGACCGCAAGCTCCACAGGACCGACTGTTTCCGGATGATCATGTTCAGCTCCCAGGACATGGTGGTGACTTCTATGAAGATTACTACGGAGACGTCTGAGTTGGTAGTAGTTCCACTAGTATTGTAACAGTTGTAATCTCCACAGTCCTGCGTGTCTTGTGGGATACGACTTGGTGTGTATCACGTTCCGGAGGTGTAGAAAAATAATGTATAGGAGCTTGGAATGCCTCTGATGAGATGTATCGTCCTTCATCGTAGTTGTACCTTAGCCTGGGCTTGTACTAAACTATGTGTGGCGTGTATGACCGTTGGTATATGTATGTTGCTATGTTACCATGTCATACTGATGGTCATCTCTGCATTCCGTGTTATCCATTACATTCCGCATTTCCCTATCAAGATTTAGCCATCCTCGTCTAAACCGTTGCTTTGTTTCTCCTAGGATGGTTAACACCCGCAACAACCCTCCTGTCCAGGCGCAGGGTGAAGCCAATGCAGCCAGGGCGGAGAATCTGCCCCAACCGCCTTCATTGGCCGAAGTTATGCTGGAGGTAGAAAGAAACAAGCGTGAGACTAACCGCTTGCTAGAGCGGATTGAGCAGAATACTGCACGTCACCAGAGGAACGACCTGGTGTCCATCAATGACTTTATCAAGTTGTACCCACCGAAGTTCAACCATTCCGTCGAGCCCCTTGATGCGGATGATTGGCTTCGCAGCATCACCCATAAGCTACGTTCTGCCAACGTAGCCGAAGCTGATAAGGTTACCTACGCTGCCTATCACCTCGAAGGGCCTGCTAGCCTTTGGTGGGAAAACTTTGAGGCTATGCGCCCAGCTGGCCAAATCACTACTTGGGCTGAATTCAGTGAGGCTTTCCGTGAGCATCACATCCCGGAGGGTCTCATAGATCGTAAGCGGGAAGAATTCTGCAACTTCACCCAAGGCAGACTGACCGTGGATGCATACAGCCGTGAGTTTGGAAATCTAGCACGCTATGCTCCTGAAGAGGTATCCACCGACGCCAAGAAGCAGGCAAGGTTCTGCAAGGGACTTAGCCCCGAACTTCGCCGTGATCTTCGTTTGCACGAGTGCACCTCCTTCCAGAAGTTGGTCAATAGGGCCATCAGTGCCGAGATAGGACAAACTGACTATGACGCTACACGCAAGCACTCTCGTGATTTTGGTTCCTCATCTGGCTCCGGATCCCAGAAGCGCCGGGTCTGGATTCCAAATACTGCTCTGCCACCCAGGTTCACCCCGAGGCCATCCTTCGAGGCGCCTCGCCCCAACCAGCAGCATGCACCGCCCAAAGTCTATGGTGGCCCCGCTGCTAATGCTGCTCCACGCCCCAATATTGTGACATGCTTCAAGTGTGGAGAAACGGGTCACTATTTGCGCGAGTGCCCCCGAAACAACCTCAACCAACCTGGACAGTCCGTTGGCCGTGGTAAGCCAGCAGGAAAACTTACTACGCCAAGCCAGCCACCACTGCACGTGGCCATGTCAACTATGTTTCAGCTGAAGAAACTCATGAGGATCCCAACGTCGTCCTTGGTACGCTCCTTGTTAATTGCCATCCGGCAACTGTTCTTTTCGATACTGGAGCATCTCATTCATTTATCTCTGAGAGCTATGCTCGATTACACAACACCACATTTAGTGACATGCCTATCTCCATGGACATTCAAACTCCTGGTTCTAGATGGAAAACCTCTAGGATAAGCCATGGAAATGAAATTCTTGTTGACAGATTGGTCTTCCTTGCATCACTAATAGCTCTCAAGTCCTCGGACATAAACATCATCTTGGGTATGGACTGGATGTCAGCTCATTATGCTAAGATTGATTGTTCTACTAGAACTGTTCAACTCACCCATCCGTCGGGCAAGACAGTCAATGTTTTGACCTGAGTGTCTAAACGTCAGCTTTACTCATTAAATGCCAACCCTCTTCCAGACCTCGAAGATGTGCCGGTAGTCCGTGACTTCCCGGATGACTTCCCTGAAGAATTGCCAGGTATTCCACCTGACAGGGATGTTGAGTTCGTGATAGACCTTGTTCTAGGAACCGTTCCAATCTCTAGAAGACCCTATAAGATGGCACCCCTAGAGCTAGCCGAGCTTAAGAAACAACTCGATGAGTCCTTGAAAAAGGGTTTCATCTGTCCTAGTTCTTCTCCGTGGGCTTGCCCCGTCCTCTTCGTCAAGAAGAAGGATGGTACGGATCGGATGGTTGTAGATTACCGACCTGTCAACCTAGTCACAATCAAGAACAAGTATCCACTTCCCAGGATCAACGACCTGTATGACCAGCTCGCTGGATCCTCAGTCTTCTCTAAAATGGATTTGAGGTTGGTCTACCATCAAATCAAAATCAAGAACGCGGACATTCCTAAAACGGCCTTTGTTACTCGTTATGGCCAATACAAGTATACAGTCATGTCCTTCGGTTTAACCAATGCTCCAGCCACCTTCTCTCGGTTAATGAACTCAATCTTCATGGAGTATTTGGATAAATTCGTCGTAGTATACCTCGATGATATACTCATCTACTCCAAGAACGAGGCAGAACATGCCGAGCATCTAAGGCTAGTACTGACGAAACTTCGAGAGCATCGCCTTTATGCTAAATTCTCTAAGTGTGAATTCTGGTTGCCAGAAGTGACCTATCTAGGCCATGTAATCTCTGGTAAAGTTATTGCTGTCAATCCCGAGCGAGTTCAAGCCATCCTTGACTAGACTCCCCCTGAAACGGTTAAGCAAGTCCGGAGTTTCCTTGGCTTAGCGAGCTACTGCCACCGCTTCGTCGAGAATTTCTCCAAGGTTGCTAAACCTCTAACCGAACTCCTCAAGAAAGATAAAAAGTTCGAGTGGACCCCACAGTGCGAGTTCAGCTTTCAGGAACTGAAAAGACGCCTGCCATCTGCCCCCGTACTCGTACCCCCAGATTTTTCCAAGGACTTTGTTATCTATTGCGATGCCTCGCGACAAGAACTAGGTTGCATACTCATGCAAGTCCGTCATGTGATTGCCTACGCTTCCCGACAGTTGCATCCACATGAGGATAATTATCCCACACATGATCTAGAGCTTGCAGCCGTAGTCCATGCACTCAAAACATGGCGACATTACCTTCTCGGTAATCGTTGCGAGATTTTCATCGACCACCAGAGTCTGAAATACATTTTCACCCAACCGGATTTGAATCTCAGGCAAAGACGTTGGGTCGAGTTGATCTCAGACTACGACTTAGGAATAACTTACACCCCGGGCAAAGCCAACGTCATGGCTGATGCGCTAAGCCGTACATCCTATTGTAACAACTTGATGTTACAACAAAGCCAACCACTTCTCCACGAGGAATTCTATAAGCTTAACCTTCACATTGTTCCTCAAGGATTTCTATCCACCCTGGTGGCAAAACCTACCCTTACGGATCAGATCATCAAAGCTCAGAAGGTAGATCCGGGAATCTCCCGTATTAAGAGAAACATCAAGAAAGGAGTTGCGGATTGTTTCTCCGTTGATGACCAAGGTGTTGTGTTCTTTGGAGACCGCCTAGTGGTTCCCAAGGTACGCAACCTGAGGCGATTGATCCTTAAGGAAGCTCATGAATCTCCTCTCACCATTCATCCCGGTAGTACTAAAATGTATCAAGACCTACGCCAGAGGTTTTGGTGGACTAGGATGAAGAGAGAAATTGCTCAATACATTGCTAATTGCGACGTCTGCCATCGTGTCAAAGCAGAGCATCAGCGGCCTGCTGGCACCCTTCAGCCTTTGGCTATTCCTGAATGAAAATGGGATAAAATCGGTATGGATTTCATTACCGGGTTTCCCAGGACCAAGAGGGGGAATAATGCTATCTTCGTTGTTGTCGATCGTCTTTCCAAAGTAGCCCACTTCCTACCTGTTCGTGAGAGTATAACCGCTAGCCAGCTAGCAGACTTGTACATCTCCCGAATAGTGTCTCTTCGTGGTGTTCCATTGGAAATTAACTCAGACCGTGGAAGTCTCTTCACCTCTCGATTTTGGGAAAGTTTCCAAAATGCTATGGGAACTCGTCTCTCTTTTAGCACCGCCTTTCACCCTCAATCAAGTGGTCAGGTAGAATGAGTTAATCAAATTCTGGAGGATATGCTCCGAGCTTCTGTCATCTCTTTCGGCATGGATTGGGAGAACTGCCTCCCATTCGCCGAGTTCGCTTATAACAATAGTTACCAAGCTAGCTTGGGCAAAGCCCCTTTCGAGGTTCTCTATGGACGGAAATGTCGAACGCCTCTTAACTGGTCAGAAACCGGGGAAAGACAACTCTTTGGCCCGGATATGATTCAGGAAGCAGAAGAGCAGGTTCGCATTATTCGTGAGAAATTGAAAACAGCCCAATCTCGCCAAAAGAGCCATTATGATCGCAAACATAAGGCTATGACTTTTGAGGTTGACGAGAAGGCTTACCTTCGGGTGACTCCTTTAAAGGGAACCCATCGATTCGGTATCAAAGGCAAATTGGCTCCTCGCTACATTGGACCCTTTCGCATTCTTGCCAAGCGAGGAGAAGTTGCCTACCAATTGGAACTACCTCCGCATCTTTCCAAGGTTCATGACGTCTTCCACGTTTCCCAACTCAGGCGTTGCTTCTCGGATCCTATCCGTGGAGTGGACCACGAAACGCTTGATCTCCAAGATAATCTCACATACCGGGAGTATCCCGTTCGAATCCTTGATCAAGCCGAGCGTACCACTCGACGCCAAAACATCAAGTTCCTCAAGGTTCAATGGTCACACCATTCCGAGAAAGAAGCTACTTGGGAAAGGGAGGATCGTCTTCGACTTGAGTACCCCACCCTCTTCCCAATGGATCCTAAATCTCGGGACGAGATTCTTTTGAGTGGGGGTGAGTTGTCACATCCTAGCTAGTTCATGCATTAGAGTGTTGCATCATGTCTACATTTCACAGAAACCTGAAATGGGGATGTCAGAAACCCCCAGCACCCCCCTGGAACAACTAGGGTTTACTAAAATTCTTTTCAATGAACCTGAAATGCCCTCCATAAATGTTCACCATCTTTGGTTCTGGCTAAAACCTCTGCCAAAAATGGTTTCATATTTTTGGAGGCCATTTTGGATTTTTGCACAAGCCATAAGTATTTGCATTTGGGCATTTTAAATCCTATAAATATTTTCAAATGCCCAAATAATCTTGAAGGTATTTTTAGGCTGTTGAGAATAATTTCAAAGGTGCCTCAGAATATTTTCAGGATTTTTCTAAATGAAATAGTATTTTTACTATTTCAAAACACAAAACAGAAATAAATAAAAAAGAAGAAAAACAGAAAGCAGAGAAACTCACCTGGCAGCCCACCTGGCGGCCCAGCACTGTGCTAGCCCGCGCCACTCAGCTGCCTGCTCTCGCCAGAGCAGGCAGAGAGGTGACGCCGGCGAGCGCGAGCTCGCCACCGCGCCACCTACTTGCCGCCCTCGCCCGTGGATGCGCTGGCTGACTTCCCCGACGCGCCCCCGAGCCTCTGGACACCGCCATTCTCCCCCGTCCCCTCTCCCTCGCCTTTTCCCCACCATGGCCGACGCCGCCGCAGCCACCTCACCGGAGTAACCGCGCCCACCGTCGACCTCGCGCCGTTCCAGCGTGTCCAACAGCTCCGCCGTCGCCCACTCCTTCGAGCAAGCCGAGCCCCGAGCGCTCGTTTGCCCCGAAGCTCCGCCACCGACCTCGCCTTCGCCGCTCACCGTCGGAGATCCCCTCCGCCGTCGCCACTGCAACAGCTCGCCTCCGACCTCGCCGTCTGCTCCGTCGCAACCGCCGTGAGCATGGCCACCTTCCCATCCTCTCCTCTCTCTCTCGAGCTCTGTAGCCACCGCACGAAGCTCACCCGTACGCGCCGCCGCACGAGCTCGTCGCCGACGAGGCTCCGGCCATCCAACGGCCGCACCACCGTAGCCATTAGCTCCACCGCAACACCAGGAACCCGTAGCACCATCGCACGTCCCTCGCCGTGCTCTCTAGCAGCGGTTTCAACCACGCCCGTACCCCGGCAGCCGCACGGCTCGTCACCGGCGTTGATTCCGGCAACCTCGAGCTCCACCACCATCACCAGTCGACGCGGTTCGCCCCCAGCTACACGTAGGTACTCTCCGCCGTCCTTTTGGTCGCCGGAGGAGGGATCCCGCAGACCACCGCCGCGTCTGGACATCGCCGGCCGCTAAACACCGGCGAGTCAGCGTGGTTTGACCACAGGTTGACCCCCCCAGGGTCACTGACAAGTGGGGCCCGCCTACTAATTAAATCTGGGTTAGAGCTAAAACTAATCCTAATTAGCTAATTACCTAACAGTGACACTGACACAGGGGACCCACACGTCAGGTTTGACCTGGACGACCCCGTTGACCTGCTGACATCACACTGACGTCAGGCTGACGCAGTAAAGCATTACTGGAATTATTCTTATATTGGAAATTCCAGAAATTATCACAAACTTCAAAAAATCATAGAAAATAATCTATAGCTCGGAATGAAAAGATTTATATATGAAAAATGATTAGAAAAATCCATTCTATCCATCTGTACTGGTTTCATGCATGATTAAGCAAGTTAACCTACTGTTTTATACAGAACAAAATAAAGCACTAATATGGGCCATTTATAAACTTGGAATTTGAATCTTTGATTCAAAATAGTCCAAACCCTTCTGGTCTTAGTTGCATTAGCCCAATACATCCATCTTGCCATGTCTCATGCATGCATCATATTGTTGCACTAGCTTGGTGTTGATTGTGCTTCGGTATGCTCCTTGTGGTAGGTCCTGCCTCCGAGGATATTCACGAGTATCCAACTGAAGGGCAGTATCCCACCACCACTCTGTCAGGCAAGCAACCCATTCATCATTTTGATACAAACCCATCTTCTTGCTTCTGCTCTCGTTTACTGCATTAAGACAATGCGATTCAAACTACTGTGTGTTGCGGTAGTTGAACCCACTTTCCTTTGCATGACCTGTCATTGCCACAGTAACTAGATGAAACCCACTAGCATGTGTAGGATTTGATTGAGCCATGTTGTGTTCCTACAATGCTATGCTTGCTACGCTTAGAGTTGTGTCAGGTCTGGCTCATCAGGGGGATGAACTAGAGTGAAAGTGTGTGTGTCGGTAAAGAGAGTGAAGTGTTGAATACGATTTGGTAAAGGTATCGATGGGAGGCCATGTAGGAGTACATGGTGGGTTGTTTCATTGAGACCATCCCTAAGAACTGAGATCTGTATGCGTGATTTAAGATTTAGCTACTACCACGCATTGGGCCCGAAACCAATGGACCCCCTTGGCTTCTTATTCACCCTTGTCCTCTGTCCAGGAGTTGCACGTAGTTTCTGGTGTTTGTACTAAGCTGGAGGCCGTGGACAACGCTGACCAAGGGGTGGGCTGTGATGCGGTAGGCTCGTGGCCTGGTGTACCGAGTCGCCCGTTTGGTGAACGGGAACCCTGCACACATCGTTCGGGGCCGTATGTGGAAACCTCGGCCGGACTCCCTGCGGATGGAACCTGAATAGGCGATAAACCTGGACTAGAGACTCGAGTGTTTAGGTAGGCTGTGGCCGACACCCACGTTGGGCTTCCGCTTGAAGGTTGCCGAGTACACGTTGTGTAGCGACGATAAGTGGTGAGAGCGTGTGTGACGAAGTACACCCCTGCAGGGTATAAAACTATTCGAATTGCCGCGTCCGCGGTAAAGGACTACTTGGTCGCTTATGCAGTTCATAGACAAGTAAATGGATACTACTAAAAGCCTCAAGATAAGTGTGAGTACCGCGGATGGCCCTCTCGTTGGATGACGAGGGAGGATCCACGGTGGAGTATTGAGATGGTGATTAGTGGACTCGTGTGCGAAAACTATTTCACAAGTGATGTATCGTAGGATAGCTTAGCCAAGAGTCAAAGCTGGCTTGCTGCAATAACCCCACTACCCTTCTTGAGAATGAACATGTATAGTAGGATCTGTTGTAAGACTTGCTGAGTACCTTTGTACTCATGTTGCTTTAATTACTGTTTTCAGACGACAACACCGCCCCTTCTGACGGGTTCTACGTAGAACTCGACGACGACGAGTGACTCGCCACCCAGGTGGTGATCTAGGCTTGTGAAGGGCCTATGTAGATAGACAGGCTTCGTCAAGCCTTCTTTCTTTCTAGTGTCTGTACCCAGACAGTTTGCTTCCGCATGTGCTTGTATGATTGTATGACTTGAGTGTCGGGTCATGTGACCCCTATCTGTATGAAAAAGTTATGTAAGGCTCTCCGGAGCCCTTTAAATAAAGTACTTGAGTTGTAGAGTTTTGTTGTGATGCCATGTTGTATTTGCACATATCGAGCATATTGTGTGTATGATTGAAATGCTTGGTATGTGCGGGATCCGACAATCTAGTTGTTTATCCTTGGCAGCCTCTCTTATGGGGGAATGTAGTCTAGTGCCTCCTTGAGCCATAGTAGTACGCTACAGCCCGGTTCACCGGAGTCCTGCTAGCCCAGCACTACTGCTCTGGACACCTGACTGGCCGGCTTGTGAATCATATCGCTCCTGTGTCTGTCCCTCTGGGGAAATGTCACGCGGTGACATCCAGAGTCCTGCCTAGCCTGCTACAGCCCGGGTTCCCGGAGTCCTGTTAGCCCAGTGCTACAGCCCGGATTCGCACGCTGCTGACCGACACGTTCGATGTTGATTCATGTATGCCTGTCCCCATACGTTAGTGCCGCCTTGGGTTCACGACTAGCCATGTCGGCCCGGGTTCTCTGTCATATGGATGCTAGCGACATCGTCATATACGTGAGCCAAAAGGCGCAAACGGTCCCGGGCCATGGTAAGGCGACACCCGTGGGAGTACCGTGCGTGAGGCCGCAATGTTATATGAGGTGTTACAGGCTAGATCGGTGTGACTTGGAATCGGGGTCCTGACATCAAGTCAGTGGGGGAAAGATATGCGGGACTTGAACTTAGGGGTCCACAAACTCGGTCCCGGCGGTTACAGAGTGGCGGAACCTATATGGGACAAGGAGGACGCGGAGCGTGCCGAGCAAGGCCTACCGCCCCTCTTCGAGAAATACCGTGACAAGCAGACCAGGAACTATGTCAGGGCCCGGTACAAGATTGACCCGGTAACCAAGGAGCTTACCACGCATCCGAAGACCAAGGCGCTTGAGCGTGTTCTGGTAAGGAATACACCCCCGCGTAATTAGCTCCATATGGTTGCATTCTAATTAATGAAGCCAAAATTCTAAATGGTTCACGTTCCCTCCGCAGGACACAAAAAGAAGTAGCGCGGGGTCGTCTCAGAGCTCCCCTTTCGACACCCCTTTAAATAGGGCGTTGAACGTAATGAAAAACAAGGATAAGCTCAGTAAGCCGTCATCAGCTGGTCGTGTGGCCTGCAAAGGCTTGTCCACGAAATGGTCGGAGTACTATATCGCTGGGCGAAAGGAGAGAAAGACCAGCTCGGAAAGCCAGGAGCGCGAGGTTCAACAACTCAAGGCACAAGTGGCGCGGATTTCGGAGATGGTCGAAGAGCAAATGCGAGACCAACTGGGAGCGACGATCACCGCCATTATACCTACCTTGGTTTCTGGGCTGCAGGCGTGGATGGCGGGCGGCCAACAGGGGCCAGCCCCGATTCCCAGCTTCACGGGCAGCAACTCGCGCAACGCGCCGGCGGCGGCATTGGTGTCTCCCGCGGCGGCGCCATTGGTGTCTTCGACGGAGGCGGCATTGGTGTCTCCCGCGGCGGCGCCGGCATTGCAGCTTAATGCACCCTGGTGTGGGAAGAATACGCCGGCCGGCACCTCGGTAGCAAGCGGCCCCTCCGTCAATTGCACGCCCACCGTTGGCAGTGCCTCGACATTAGCCGAGCTCGACGCCATCACGGTAACTAATTAAGCCTCTCGACCGATGACTTCATCTCCTTGCCTTTGACTGGGCATTCCTGACGCCCTATATGTTTTCGCAGGGCGCCGCCGACATTCTGTGCACTCTCCTGCACTTCCTGAACGACAAGTTGGTCGATGTCGCCAAGGGCAGAATCGTTCAACCGGGCAGCCGCGTGTTTCACGTTAATCAGATGCCACCCATCGTTTATAGGGTTCAACTGGTTCGGGTGCTGCCGGGCTTCGACGACATATTACCTCCGTATCGACCCCATGGGGCCGACGCAGATGATGTGATGACCCTCAGCGCTTGCATAAACTGGCCCATGCTTTGGCCGAAGAGCCAGATTCATTTGGGGGCGGGGGACACCAGCCCACAGACAACACCGCCACTCGTGCCGGTGCCAAGCCATGGCAAGACCCCTGCAACACTACCGGACATGTCGGACATGCATATGGCACAGGATCCGGACATGCATATGGCACAGGATCCGGACGACGACGACGACGGTACATTTACCAACGTCGATAATTACTTCAACGAACATGGGTACGGTGACGAATTCTTGGGGCCTCCTTCTCAAGAACCCAACCCCGCAAAAGACGATCTAGCTGGTACTGCGGAGAAACCCAATTGCAACAGGCGTCGTCTGGCATTCAGTTCTCAGGAGACGCCTCCAGCTGTCGCCTTCACCGAGCCTCAGATAGCCGAGGTGCAAAATATTATCAGCCCCAACACACTCAAGAAGGCGGTCTCTGAGCAGAACTCGATCCCATTATAGCAGAAGAAGAAAGGACGGAAAAGAAAGACTAACAAGGGTGCGAGCCAGCCAGCACCGAGTACGATCCGTGCTCAGGACGGGCCACCTTCACCTAAGGATATCTCGAGGAGGGTGCATGTGACGGGTAGGCCGATGCTACCGACTAATCTGCTCAATGCTGCAACCGGTGCTATGCGGAGTCTGCATGACAGTGTTCTTTCTTTGGAGAAGCGGCGTCTCTCCGAGAATGATGTGGCATACCCGGTTTTCGTGGCCAAGGTGCCAGAGGGCAAGGGCTTTGTGGATAGCGCCATCGGGGGTACGATCGTCCTGCAGTTTGATGACATCTTCGCTATGTTTAACCTTCATCCGCTGCACTACACCTTCGTTCGGCTATTTTCGCTGAGTATGGAGATGCAGATCATTAGAGACAAGACCCCGGACATCGTGATAGTCGACCCCTTCTACATGCGTGCCAAGATCTTGGGCAGCGCTGGGGACCGGCAAGTCGCGAGTTCATACCTCGAAGGCGTCATTCTGGCAAACCTAGATAAGGATAACTTCTTCGTGCCTTACTTTCCCGAGTAGGTCATCCCCTCACCACCCCGTAACATATGATTTCTTAGATTTTGATCGTTCTTTTTTCTAACATCCCGTGTTTTGTTCAGTGACACACATTGCACACTCATCCTCTTAAGCCCAAAATATTCCATGGCCACGTATTTCGAAACGGACCGTCAGTCGAAGAAGGACTACACAAATATCAAGAAAGTTCTTGATGATGTTCTCCCCGGCTACACCAGATCTGGAGGCACCTTCAGCAGGCCAGTTCGTAGGTACGGCAAGCACGTGTTCACCCACAATACGACGTTCCCTGCGTCAAGCAGCCGCCTGGCTGTCAGAAGGATGCCTACTACGCCCTCCATCACATGCGGGCGATCGTACAGGACCATAATCACCTTCTGCTACCAAATAATCTCAAAGATTGGGCCGCATGCTTGTCGGCAATCCAGGACGCGAACATCAGACAATAATTCTTTTGCATCCAGTCGGAATTTGCGGAAATCATCCATCAAGATGTCCTTCATACCTCGGGGCAGTTCTACCTCAGATATCAACCGTCCAACAGTGAGATAGAAACAACGCTACAAATGCAGGCTGACAACGCCCGCGATTTCATGACCATCACGACAGACGGCGGCTTCATGCACGCTCCGGTCCCTGAGTCGAGTCGAAAGTAGTGATGCTATGTAGTTCTAAAATATCGATTAGCTCATGTTGTAATTAAACTTTAATGAACTTGTATGTCTCTTTGGTTTGGACAGTCGCTCAACTTATATGTAATCGATGCTATTTATTAGTAGGACCATGAATCGTGCTATTAATGTCTTGGTTTTCTCTTCCGATCCTTTTGTTGCATACTTATATATTGCTTATGTATTGTCTGTGAATTGCTACTAACATTTTGTTTGGCTAGTGCATAGAGATGCCGTCGTATGTCGTGTACAAGGGTAAGGTTCCTGGAGTCTACGACGACTGGGAGGAGTGTCGGAGACAGGTTCACCGTTTCAGCGGTAACAGTTACAAAGGGTACACCACTAGGGCGGAGGCGGAAGCTAGATACGCGAGCTATCTAGCGGGAGAGAGGAGGGAGCGGAGGAGGAACCGGATGAAGACCAGTTTCATCGTGATGATGCTAATCGTGATGACCGCAGCTCTCTTCTATGTGATGGTAGTTTAGATGATCGATATCGACTTTTAATGTGAAGACAAACTCGCTACTCGCGGTCTCGAGACTTGTAATGTTCTAACTTTGTTCGGTCTTTTGAATTCGGAGACTAATATGATGAATTGTATTCGGAGACTAATCTTCTATTGTATTCGATAAATCTGCTATTTATATGTTGTGCTGTCTATATTCCGTGCAGTAATATATTTTGTAACCTGTGCAAATATCAGAAAAGAAAAAAATTCCTAATATTAATACTAGTGGCGCACCACACAGCACTTTAGTGGCGCACTGCAATAAACACACTAGTGGCGCACTATCTAGTAGTGCGCCATTAGTAACCCAGAGCACAAGGTAAATATGGCCCCCTGGGAGGCATAGTAATGGCGCACCGTTTGACATACTAATGGCGCACTCCCTGGTGCGCCACTATTGTCTGGTATACTAATGGCGCACCAGTGGTGCACCATTAGTATTAGTTACTAATGGCGTGATGATAGTGGCGCACCTGTAGTGCGCCATTAATGGCCAAAACAGGTGCGCCACTAATTAGCCTTTTCCTAGTAGTGTAATATCGTTTCTAAGAGAGATGGTCTTAGCGGGAGGAAAATACTTAGAGATAAAAGCATCTTTGCATTTATTCCATGAATCGATACTATTTTTAGGCAAAGAAGAAAACCAAGTTTTAGCACGATCTCTAAGCGAAAACGGAAATAGCTTCAATTTAACAATATCATTATCCACGTCTTCTTCTTTTGCATATCGCACAAATCAACGAAGTTGTTTAGATGAGTAGCGGCATCTTCACTAGGGAGGCTAGAAAATTGATCTTTCATGACAAGATTCAACTAAGCAGCATTAATTTCACAAGATTCAGCATCGGTAATAGGAGCAATCGGTGTGCTAATAAAATCATTGTTTTTGGTATTGGAAAAGTCACACAATTTAGTATTGTCTTGAGCCATCGTGACAAACAATCCAACACACAAGCACACAAAAAGCAAGCGAAAAGAGACGAATGGAAAAAGGGCGAATAAAACGGCAAGGTTGAAGTGGGGGAGAGGAAACGAGAGGCACATGGCAAATAATGTAATGCGAGGGATAAGAGTTTGTGATGGGTACTTGGTATGTCTTGACTTGTGCGTAGATCTCCCCGGCAACGGCGCCAGAAATTGGCTAGTTGCTGGGAGATCAACTCTTGACTTGACTTGGTGCAAATCTCCCTGGCAACGGCGCCGGAAATCCTTCTTGCTACCTCTTGAGCATGCGTTCGTTTTCCCTTGAAGAGGAAAGGGTGATGCAGCAAAGTAGCGTAAGTATTTCCCTCAGTTTTTGAGAACCAAGGTATCAATCCAGTAGGAGACTACACGCAAATCCCTCGTACCTGCACAAACAATCAAGAACCTTGCAACCAACGCGATAAAGGGGTTGTCAATCCCTTCACCACCACTTGCAAAAGCGAGATCTGATAAAGATAATAAGATAACTATTTTTGGTATTTTTTTGTATAGATTGAAAAGTAAAGATTGCAAAATAAACGACGACAGAAATAGCTAGTTGACGGGAGATTAATATGATAGAAAATAGACCCGGGGGCCATAGGTTTCACTAGTGGCTTCTCTCAAGATAGCATAATCTACGGTGGGTGAAAGAATTACTGTCGAGCAATTGATAGGAAAGCGCATAGTTATGAGAATATCTAGGCATGATCATGAACATAGGCATCACGTCCGTAACAAGTATACCGAAACGATTCTGCATCTACTACTATTACTCCACACATCGACCGCTATCCAGCATGCATCTAGAGTATTAAGTTCATAAGAACAGAGTAACGCATTAGGCAAGATGACATGATGTAGAGGGATAAACTCAAGCAATATGATATAAACCCCATCTTTTTATCATCGATGGCAACAATACAATACGTGCCTTGCTGCCCCTGCTGTCACTGGGAAAGGACACCGCAAGATTGAACCCAAAGCTAAGCACTTCTCCCATTGCAAGAAAGATCAATCTAGTAGGCCAAACCAAACTAATAATTCGAAGAGACTTGCAAAGATATCAAATCATGCATATAAGAATTCAGAGAAGAATCAAATATTGTTCATAGATAATCTTGATCATAAACCCACAATTCATCGGATCTCGACAAACACACTGCAAAAATAATTACATCGAATAGATCTCCAAGAGAATTGAGGAGAACTTTGTATTGAGATCCAAAGAGAGAGAAGAAGCCATCTAGCTAATAACTATGGACCCGAAGGTCTGTGGTAAACTACTCACACATCATCAGAGAGGCTATGGTGTTGATGTAGAAGCCCTCCGTGATCGATTCCACCTCCGGCGGAGCGCCGGAAAAGGCCCCAAGATGGGATCTCACGGGTGCAGAAGGTTGCGGCGGTGGAAATAGGGTTTTGTGGTGCTCCTGGATGTTTTCAGGGTATATGAGTATATATAGGCGAAAGAAGTAGGTCGGTGGAGCCATGAGGGGCCCACGAGGGTGGGAGCAGGCCTACCCCCCTGGGCGCGCCCTCCTACCTCGTGGCCGCCTCGTTGCTTCCTTGACGTCCACTCCAAGTCTCCTGGATTGCGTTTGTTCCAAAAACAATCCTCGCGAAGGTTTCATTCCGTTTGGATTCCCTTTGATATTCCTTTTCTGCGAAACACTGAAATAGGCAAAAAAACGACAATTTGCACTGGGCCTTCGGTTAATAGGTTAGTCCCAAAAATAATATAGAAGTGCACAATAAAGCCCATTAGACATCCAAAACAGATAATATAATAGCATGGAACAATCAATAATTATAGATACGTTGGTGACGTATCAGGGCCCATCGCCCATTGCACAGCCGCACGTTGTGTGGGCCGCCGGAAGTAGACCTAGCCACGCTAATACAAGAGTAGGCGTTCCAGTCCAATCCGGCGCGCGCCGCTCAGTCGCTGACGTCAAGAAGGCTTCGGCTGATACCACGACGTCGAGTGCCCATAACTGTTTCTGCGTAGTTGGTTAGTGCGTATAGGCCAGTGGCCAGACTCAGATCAAATACCAAGGTCTCGTTAAGTGTGTTATTTGATGTAACCGCGGACGCCGACCAGGGGCTAGGCCCACCTCTCACCTAGGTGGTTTCAACCTGCCCTGTCGCTCCGCCACAAAGATCCACTCAGAGGGCTATCGGGGCAAATGTCCTTTCAGCCCCCAATCCATGAATCACTCGCGGGTACTCTACGAGCCGACCCGACTTTAGTCACCACATGTATCACATATAATATGTATGTAAGTATATACCCGTGATGACCTCCCGAGTGAACACGACCCGGTAAGATAGCATGGCAGAGGGACAAGAATGTAGGGCCACTGATGGAATACTAGCATCCTATACTAACCATTTAGGATTTTTTTGACACAAAGACTGTAAGGGAACCCCCTACAGTATAATTGGTGCAACAAACCCAAATTGCAAGTACCATGCCTTGAACTTGGGTGGATGGGAAGGCATCAGCCCCTTCCCGCCACTAGGCTATGCCTCAGTGGCCGAACACGTCCTCACGGCGCATGGATGGCCGTGGCTACGTGGACAGCGAGGCCATGGAGACGACGGCGTCGGGCGGCGACTTCGGGCACTTCTCCCCGGCCCTGGAGAAGGGAGAGGAAGCGAGGGGGATCTGGGAGGCGAGGGGGGATCTAGGCGGCGAGGGGCCGAGGGGGGGAGGTGTTGCGGCCTTATCCTCTCGGCGAGGCCGGCGAGGTGGTCGGGGTCAGCCTCACCCCTGTAGCGACCGCGCCACAGGAACAGGGGGAGAAGGAGACCGGTGGGGGTAGGTGGGCTGGCTGGGGTGGGCCAGGCCCAGTGGGGTTTAGGCCCATAGGGAAACATGGGGGGAGGCCTTTTCTCTTTTTCTCTTGTTTTCCTTTTATAATTTTAGTTTTCTTTTATTGCTTTAAGTTAGCTTTTTTTTAGCTTTTGTAAAATACACAACTAGTCCCTAACTTTGTATTATTAAATATGGCACTGCCTCAAATAATTTGGCACATTAATTAATATTTTATATTTCTTTAATATTTAAAAGCATGCATTCCATAGATAATCTGATGGCTCTCCCTCCTCCCACCTCTCTCTCCACCCCCACCTCCACCTCCACCACCGGCGGCCATGGATCCCTCTAATCCACCATGGAAGGGCTCCTCCACTGGGACTTCAACCCCGGCCTCAAGGTCGAGGACCAGGTTCGTAGGTGTTTCAGATCCACGGTCCATTTCTCCCCGGCCTCCTCCTCCAAGGAGTCCTTCTTAGTGGTCACGTTTTCTTCTGCCTCTTTCCCCTTGTCCTGTGCATCGGTTGGTTTGGCCCTACAATGTTGCATTGCAGGTATTGCTGCTGGTTTCAAGGTTACATCTATTGGAGCAATGAATTTTCGGTTCTCGCTGGCTTTGAATAAAGTGGGTCATTTCATCTATGCCCTACGGGATAGAGTTTGGCCAGACTTTGTTTGTCATTTTGGTCTCTTTAAACATCCTTGGAATGTGCCAATGGTGGATCCAGTTGTGAAAAACACTCCACATCTTGGGGGCAGCGCACCCAAAGCCATTCGCACTAACCTGCATTTTCTTGAGAAAAGTGCTTCTAAGGATGTTTCAGCCTCTAAGGAGTTGGCCAAGTTTGGTCTTTGCATACAACGTTCTAACAATTTACTGAGCTCCATCGATGAGGTTTCTTCTCAACGTGGATCTTCCCAGGATATTCATCTCTTGGATGATTCTTCGCTCAACAATGCAAATTTTGAGATCATGCAAGGGGGTTTGATTTTTGGCAGTTTGCATATTCCTGTTTCTTTGGATCGTATTGCCAACACTACCAGAAAAATTCTTAGGTAAGAATCACCGTGAGCAGATTTGGCGCAATATTCCAGCCTTGGTTTTGGAGGGTATGTTAGAATTAAGGCAAGCCCATTATGACGAGGCAAATATCCAAAAAGTCTGTGATTTAGAGGATTTGCCTCCATCGGATTTCATTCATCATACTTTGGGCAGATGCACCAGATGTTTCGGGGGCAGCCATGATGCTACTAATTGCCATGCCAAAAGCTGTGACACCTGCCATAACTTTGAACATGCATGTTTCTGCATGCGGCAGGAGATGGGCCGGCCCGTTAGAGCCTGCACGACTTGCAATAGTCTGGCCCACTAGCGGGAATTTTGCCCTGGGCTTCTCTAGTGTAAGCGCTGCAAACTGCTGGGCCATGGGGCCAAATCTTGCTCCTCCAAATCTACTCCCCGATTTGTTTGGCAACAGAGGAAGGTGGAACGGCAGGATCAAATCAACATGGATTCATTGCCTCGGCTTCGAGCAGTCCTCCCACCACAGAATCCCAATATTCCTAATAGAAAATTGGTTTGGTGTCCCAAAAGGAATGTACCAGACGCTGGGCCCCCTACCTCTATAGCCATTGGGCGGACGCTTCCGCTTCAAGCAGCACGCCATTTGCCTATTCCACCGCCCCTGACAACCAACGAGCAGAGCGACACACCCTCCTCCTCCCCTGCTTTGGCTCTGACTAGCGCAACTGCCATCGCCGCCACCACTCTCGCCATGGCCAACTTTCCGGTGAGGCCATTCCAGTTCGTGCCGATGGGAGCCTGGATTGAGCGTGGGCCGGACCACAGATTGGCACGCAACATGATGGTGGTGGATGACCCGCCGCTGAGCCACGAGAGGTATGCCATTGTCACAGTTGTTCCCCTAGTCCTAGATCATCAAAAGCAGTTAGTGTTGGATGTGGTGGTTCGCATCATGATTGAGGATTTTCATCTTGAGGTGCCCGATGCGTTCGAGTATCCTATCGGGGCGGGTATGGTGGCGTTTGCTGATGTTGCTTTGAGAGATCCGTTTATTCATGAGAGTCCGCATCAGTTAGACCCCCTGGATGATGATATGACATTCTCTTTTGTGCCGCATGATGAGGGGGAAAACATGCGTCGCTGCCCGTTTCAATATGTTGCTTGGGTCTTGTTTCTTGCTTTTCCTATGGACTACCAAAATGATCACTATATCAATAAGGCGGTGTCGTGCTTTGGGAAGTTGGATCTCTGGCACAAGCCGGGGCACAACAAGGACGAGTTCTAGTGCAGGTTATCATCAGTGATATCGCGCAGGTTCCCCAAAGTCTTGTGATTAAGCGCATTGGCACTCTGCCAGGTATGGGTAGATCCTGGTCTGTACCCGTCTACGTGCTTAATGGAAGGAATACAATTCCTGAACTTGTTGGAAATGAATATGAAGCTCCGCCGATGAATGCATCCCCGCATCCATATGAGTTGCCTTACCTGACTGTTGCGCAACAGTGGGCGCTTGATCATCAGCGATGGATGCAGCAGCAGATTGACGAGGCCTGGGAGCAGCAGGTGCCCCAACAGCAGCCAACGCAGAACAGCGGCTGGGGTGTCTGGCCAGTTGCACCGCCTCCGTACAGGGGATTTAGTTTCAGAACACTTTTCCAGTACACAGATCCCTCTCTCATGGATGGTGTGGAACAAGAGAGCAACATCTCTGATGATCCTCAGGATGAATGGTCAGTATACTCTGATATTGCCGATGCTACGGATGCTCTTATCAATGCAACACCAACCTTTCTCTGCAATTCGTGCGCGCTAATGGCAGCTCCCTTGCTGTTGAGGTTTAGGCTGAAGACGGGTACTTGTTTTTGCAGTTTCTCTGGATGATATCCTTTGGAAGGTACACGCGTTGCATCACTGCACCTGACGAATGTCTGACGGGCGATTTGTTCCCTCTGAACCCTCTTGCTGTCTTCCAAAATGTGGCTGCTGCTGTTATCAAGGGTGTGTGCTGTATGAATGAGCAGATTTGCCCAAGGACTGAACTGTTGCCCTGTCTTTCGGCTGATATCTTCATACCCTCTGTGATCTGGGCTAACTTTGCCAACATTGTCACATTGCCTGAATCTGCTGTGTCTGATGGTGTGGGGAGCTCCACAAGGCAGGTTCTGGAGATGATTGGAGAGGGGATTGCGGACCCTGAGACTGATTCTGGGGCCCGTGGTAATGCTGTTATAACTGAATCTTCTGAAGCTCTCGCTACCAAACCACTGAACAAATACATTCAGAAGATGATCCTAGCTGAGAAGATGCCAATTGACACGACTTGTCTGAGGCACAGCTCCAGGGCAACAAGGTATGATTGTTTCAAGGTAAATCTTGTCACTGACGCTAAAAAGCCGCAGTCTAAGGTAAAATGCAGGGGGCTCCAGCGGTTGTTGTTCCTCCAAGGCGACAGATCCCTGTCCAAAGTTGGTACTGCAGCCTGTTGCGGCTCGGTCTGAAGAACTGCCTCCGCCAACTCCGATTCAGCAGCTGCAGCGTGTGGGTAGATAGCTGTGTGGGATACCCTGCCGAAGAACTCAGCGCCCAGAAACTCCTAGCAAGAGACCGTGGTGACGCTCCGGAGCTGAACTAAAGAGAGATGGCGGCAAATAAACACTGGAATGTTCGTGGAATCAACTCTGACAAAAAGCAGTTGGCGATCCGTAATGCGATTGAGATTAGTGGTTGTTCGATAGTTTGCTTTCAAGAAACCAAGCGTGAATCTTTTGATGCGTCGTTCATTAAACTCTTTTGCCCTAAGAAGTTTGATATGTTTGAATTTGTGTCATCTGTTGGTAATTCTGGGGGCTTAATTACTGTGTGGATGAGTTCGGTTTTCACAGGTGTGTCTGTTTTTTCTGAATCTTTCGCGCTCGGCATTAGGCTTACCTCGACCCAGTCCAATTATACCTGGACACTTGTTAACGTTTACGGTCCTTGCGCTGATCCCCACAGAGCTCTGTTTACTGCGTGGCTCTTTAATCTTCACATTCCAAATGGGGAAGTTTGGCTTGTATTAGGTGATTTCAACTACATCAGAGCGCCCGATAATCGTAACCGTGGGGGTGGTGATGCTAATGATATGCTAATCTTCAATGAATTCATACATAGTCAGTCTTTGGTAGAATTACTGATCAAGGGGTGTTCATTCACATGGAGCAATATGCAATCTAACCCCCTCCTTGAACAGTTAGACTGGCACTTTACCTCTGTGGATTGGGCGGCCAAATATCCGAACACTGTAGTCATGCCCCTGGGGAAGCCCACATCGGATCATGTGCCGTGTTATGTCGACATCCAGAACAAAATCCCCAAGACCAAATTGTTCCGCTTTGAGGACTACTAGATCAAACAGCCAGGTTTGTTTGATGTGGTGCAGAGATCATGCAACAAACGCTGTTATGCCCCGAACACAGCTGCGGTCTTGTGCAATAATTCAAAAACCTGCGATATGAATTTGAAACAATGGAGCAAGAAAATCTCTCAGCTGTTTGTGCTGATTGAAAACTGTAACAAAACCCTTCTGGAGCTTGATGGTCTTGAGGAGCATCGGCGGTTGTCCGTGCTGGAAGCTAATTTTAGAAAAATCCTGAAGAAACACCTTCTTCACCTGCTTGACTGCAAAAAGGCGTATTGGAAGAAACGTTGCACCATCAGACACTTCAAATTTGGCGATGGCAACACCAAGTTCTTCCATAGAGTTGCGACTGAGCGTTTTCGCAGAAACAACATTGCTTTGTTGCGACTATCGGATGACTCAGTCGTCTATGATTATGTGGGAAAGGAGGCTATCCATCCCCAAACATACAAAGAAAGACTAGGCCGCTCCAATCCTACCAACATGAGGTTTGATCTGGATCGCATCATCAAAAAGGTGGAAGGACTGCAGGCCCTGTCCGAGCCCTTCACTCGGGAGGAGATTGACCAAGTTGTCAAAGAGATGCCGTCGGATCGTGCTCCTGGTCTGGATGGTTTCAGTGGAAGCTTCATAAAATCCTGCTGGCATATCATTAAGGAGGAGTTCTATCGACTTTGCTTCGATTTTCGTGCAGCTACCTTGGACCTTGATAGTTTGAATACTGGATTTATCAATCTCATCCCAAAAAATCAATCGCTGGAGACAGCTGATGACTACTGCCCTATAACACTCCTAAACAGCTGCCTCAAACTGCTGACAAAACTCTTGGCAAACCGTCTGCAGAAAGTGGTTCTTAAGATTATTCACCAAAACCAATACGGATTCTTGAGGGCTAGATCGATCCAAGATTGTGTGGCGTGGCCATATGAATTCATACACCAGTGCCAAGCTTCGAGACGTGAAATCGGCATTCTTAAGCTTGACTTTGCAAAATCCTTTGATAAGATCGAGCACGCTCCAATGATGCAGATTATGAAATGCACGGGCTTTGACGATCGTTGGCTAGGGTGGATCCATTGCTTGTTCTCGACTGCAAAATCCTCGGTGCTCCTAAACGGGGTCCCTGGAAGGAAATTCTTCTGTAAGAGAGGGGTGCGCCAAGGCGACCCGCTGTCCCTGCTCATCTTCGTCTTGGCGGCTGATCTTCTCCAAGCAGCCATCAATGACGTGTACCGGAGTGGTGAGCTTGAGCTACCCATGCCAGCTATGGAGGATGACTACCCCGTGATCCAGTACGCGGATGACATGTTCCTCGTGATGCCAGTTGATCAAGCGCAAGCGGAGACGATCAAACGTGTTCTCTAGGACTATGCCTCCTCCATAGGGTTGCGCATCAACTTTCAAAAATCAACTTTGATGACTATCAACACGGCGGTGGATGCAACGGAACGCTTGGCAGAGGTTTTTGGCTGCAAGGTTGGAAAGATGCCATTCACGTACCTTGGCATGCCGATGGGCACTGCTAAACCAACAGTGGCTGACCTAATGCCGCTGGTTGCTTCGGTCGAGCACACGTTATCCACTGCTGCCTCGCTCCTAGACCTTGGATCAAAGCTCACCTTGGTCAACTCGGTGGTCACGTCCCTGGCGATTTATGCCATGTGTTCCATCAGATTGCCTCCGAAGATCCTGGAACATCTTGACAAGCTCAGGCGATATTGTCTCTGGGCGAAGAACACGGAGGATGGCCACAAAGCAGTGTCCATGGCGGCATGGAACCTGGTCTGTCGCCCCAAAGAGAAGGGTGGTCTGGGGATAATTGTGAAGGAAATAAGCCCTAGAGGCAATAATAAAGTTATTATTTATTTCCTTATATCATGATAAATGTTTATTATTCATGCTAGAATTGTATTAACCAGAAACATAATACATGTGTGAATACATAGACAAACAGAGTGTCACTAGTATGCCTCTACTTGACTAGCTCGTTGATCAAAGATGGTTAAGTTTCCTAGCCATTGACATGGGTTGTCATTTGATTAACGAGATCACATCATTAGGAGAATGATGTGATTGACTTGACCCATTCCGTTAGCTTAGCACTCGATCGTTTAGTATGTTGCTATTGCTTTCTTCATGACTTATACATGCTCCTATGACTATGAGATTATGCAACTCCCGTTTACCGGAGGAACACTTTGTGTGCTACCAAATGTCACAACGTAACTGGGTGATTATAAAGGTGCTCTACAGGTGTCTCCAAAGGTACTTGTTGGGTTGGTGTATTTCGAGATTAGGATTTGTCACTCCGATTGTCGGAGAGGTATCTCTGGGCCCACTCGGTAATGCACATCACTATAAGCCTTGCAAGCATTGTAACTAATGAGTTAGTTGCGGGATGATGTATTACGGAACGAGTAAAGAGACTTGACGGTAACGAGATTGAACTAGGTATTGAGATACCGACGATCGAATCTCGGGCAAGTAACATACCGACGACAAAGGGAACAACGTATGTTGTTATGCGGTTTGACCGATAAAGATCTTCGTAGAATATGTGGGAGCCAATATGAGCATCCAGGTTCCGCTATTGGTTATTGACCGGGGAGGTGTGTCGGTCATGTCTACATAGTTCTCGAACCCGTAGGGTCCGCACGCTTAACGTTACGATGACAGTTATATTATGAGTTTATATGTTTTGATGTACCGAAGGTTGTTCGGAGTCCCGGATGTGATCACGGACATGACGAGGAGTCTCGAAATGGTCGAGACATAAAGATTGATATATTGGAAGCCTATGTTTGGACATCCGAAGTGTTCCGGGTGAAATCGGGATTTTTGCGGAGTACCGGGAGGTTACCGGAACCCCCCGGTAACTTAATGGGCCGTATTGGGCCTAGGTGGAAGAGAGGAGAGGAGGCCAGGGCAGGGCCGCGCGCCCCTTCCCCCCAGTCCGAATAGGACAAGGAGAGGGGGGGGGCGCCTCCCCTTCCTTCCTCCCCTCCACCTTTTTCCCCTCTCTCCTAGTCCAACATGGAAATGGGGGGGAGTCCTACTCCCGGTAGGAGTAGGACTCCTCCTAGGCGCACCTCTCCTCCTTGGCCGGCGGCCTCCCCCTTGCACCTTTATATACGGGGGCAGGGGGCACCTCTAGACAGACAATTGATCATTGATCTCTTAGCCATGTGCGGTGCCCCCCTCCACCATATTACACCTCGATAATATTGTAGCGGTGCTTAGGCGAAGCCCTGCGTCGGTAGAACATCAACATTGTCACCACGCCGTCGTGCTGACAAAACTCTCCCTCAACACTCGGCTGGATCGGAGTTCGAGGGACGTCATCGAGCTGAACGTGTGCTGAACTCGGAGGTGCCGTGCGTTCGGTACTTGATCGGTCGGATCGTGAAGACGTACGACTACATCAACCGCGTTGTGTTAACGCTTCCGCTTTCGGTCTACGAGGGTACGTGGACAACACTCTCCCCTCTCGTTGCTATGCATCACCATGATCTTGCATGTGCGTAGAATTTTTTTGAAATTACTACGTTCCCCAACAAATTGATCTTCAAATTCAAAACCAAGGCCTGTTGCTTAAATAGCTACATAAATTCTACAACCATTGGGATGTGCCGTGGGTTAACCTAATTTGGTCCACTTATTATGAGGGTTTGGTGCCCCATGCAACTGATCAGTGTGGATCATTCTGGTGGCGCGACATCCTGCAGCTTACATCAACTTACAGGGGGGTCACGTCGGTGGAGGTGCGAGACGGAAGCACGGCGCTGTTCTGGAAAGATTTGTGGCATAACAATATCCTCAGTGACAGCCACACCCTCGGCTGTTTTCCTTTGCTACTATCAAAGATGTCTCGGTGCAAGCACTGCTAACAGCACCGACACTTGGGCATAACTTCTAGCTGCCGATCTCTGCGCAAGCCAGGGAAGAGCTACGTGACCTTCAATGCAGCATGGCCTCGACAGAATTGAGTGAAGCCACAGACATCTGGAGATGCGTCTAGGGATTGGGAGACTTTGCTCCTAGAAAGTATTAAGATCATTGCTTCTGTGGGGTGGTGGCGGATGATGCGTTTAAATGGATCTGGAAATCAAAATGCACTAATAAGTGGAGGGTTTTTTCGTGGCTCCTTCTAGTGGACAGGCTGAACACTAGAAACATGCTGAAGAGGAAAGGTATGAAACTGCGAGATGATGTGTATACTTGCCTCCTCTGTGATAACCCGCCAGAAGAGACGGTGGAACATCTCTTCTTTGATTGTGCCTTCAGTAGAACGTGGTGGAGGAAGCTGGGGATCGAGTGGGCGCACGGTGGAAACAGGCTTCAACTTGTGCATGAGGCAAGGGACAGGTGGACGAGCCCCATGTTTATGGAGGTCTTTGTCATTGTGGCCTGGAGCATGTGGAAGGTGCGCAACAACAAACACTTTAGAGGTGTGCTGCCTACGGTTGGTGGCTGGGTTCTGAGATTCAAAAACGACTTTGGTATGATGAGGCACAGAGTCAAGGAGGCCTTGGTGCCGTTTGTGGATAGTTTTGTTACGTCCATCTAGTTTACAACAAGCCTTTTCCTTTGTACTCTGTTTGTACACTCTTATCCCTCTCTCTGGTGGTGAGGACTTGCCATATCCACCCTGATGTAGCCCCAGAGAGTTGTACGTTGTGTTTGTTGAATTAATATAAAGTCAGTGGGGGTTGCCCTCACTGTCCTGAGCTTTCAAAAAAAAACATTCGTAACTGTTTTTAGCCACCGCTTAATTCATTTAAGAGCATGTAAAATACTTTATAAAAATGTGGTTTCAACATGACAATTATCTAGGGGTTAATTGCGACACTTTGAACATTTTAGTTTTTATGTTTGAAAACTTTTATTGCTTAACTTGATTTTTAAGTTGAATTCGAACAGGATTGAACCATCGCGGGATTAACAACAGTAAACGTGGTGACGTGGCATCATTAGTAGAGGGTTATTGTAGCTTAATTATCCGGTCGTCACAATTCTCCTCCACTACAAGAAATCTCGTCCCGAGATTTAAGGGGTGGAGTAAGGTAGAAAGTTCTGGTTACGAAATTCTAACGACTCTTCTCGGTCTTGGTTGCTCATCTCGAAGAGGTCAGTCCATTATGTTGATGTCTTCATTTCTCTACTTCACGTCATCATGATAAATTCGGCATCCTTTCTTCGGGAATTCCATCTTACTTACGAAAGAATAAAGGGTGCATATTCCAGGAGAACGAACCTCTGCAAGGTTGACTATCTGGTCGATAACATCGGGGAAGGTGGCGGAAAGTAACTCTCGAATTAAAACTTAAGAAAATATCAGGAGCAAAGTAAGGAGGTATCATGGGAAGTTTCGAGCGGGCAGGCAATCGTTCGAAGCCTGAAACAGGGCGTGAAAGGGATTCAAAGCTACGGAAAAAAGTATTGTGTATGATACCATAATTGATGATCTCTCAAAAGGTAGCTCATGAATTACATACGAGGCCAAACATGAGGATTAACTTTGGAAAAAAGGGGTGTACAGGCGAGTCGGGTTTCGATCCTGTGTAACTGTGGGTTATGGGCCCACCATGTGGGTTAAAAGTAGGAAGGGCGTTGACGTCTTGCACGACCATGTAATCAAGGCATGTGAGAGCATAGCGTGTCAGTTATGTCGGCAACAACATCGGTACCAAGGGTGAGGGACGAAGAGAACCATTTCCCTGCTTGTTGTACGAGGCGGACTAATAGGCAAGGTTCTTGTCCAGCGGTGGTTACCGGAATGTCATCAACATTAGTAACAGGGTCGTGCTGATAGAGTGTATGTCGAGGTGTTACATAAGAAGAGAATATTACTACTTAGATCATATAGATCACAAGAAAGGTTGAACAAAACAATGGAAAGGAAAATGTTATTATCAGTTTAAACAAACCAATGGAAAGGAAAATTTGTTTGCACACAAGTAATAGGAGTATATCCTTCCCAAGGACAACAGAGCATGATATCCATGACAGGATATAACGTAGAAAACCCTTTAGGTAAGTGGAGAGAAATTTCATGACATTACCCATACAACAGTGTTTGGATAATTGATAAAGAAAATTTAGCATTTTGAAGATCGGAGTACCACAGACATGCTTCGAGATAGCATTGTCATGGCCTCCAAGCAAAGGTCGAACTTTGGATACACAAGGATCCATCAGGAACAACTTATAGATAAGCCTTACAATTTCCTCATGGAAGAATGGCTAACCTTGCTAAAAAGGAAACTATAACAATAAGTCCTCCGGCCAGGTGTGCTAGGCATGACATCATCTTACCAGGTCATATAAAGACCAATGTTATAACTCTTGGATATATGTTCCAACCATCATATCTGACCGAGATTCAGATCTGATTGGTGTCAGGATACCTCAAACTCAGGATGCCCAAGGAGAAAAGGTGCGACACAAATTGACGAGATGACATCAAAGATTCTCGGGAAATGAATTATGGAAGCGAGTTCTGAAACAAGAGTTCATCATTAAACCAAGGAGAGGATGAGGAGGTGGCGGATGGACTTGGCGACAACTCATCGAGATTTCCAAAAAGATGGTCCTCCTCAATAATGTAAACAAGGAGATAACATTTGTCAGATCAAATGATATAATGATGTATGCCTAAGGAAAACATACGCAAGTAAACATTGGTTGAAAGGTGCACCCGAAAGATGGGATTAGGTAGCATGATCAACATTAGAATGGTCATTCAACAACCAATAGTCTAAGAATGAACTATCAACCATCAACTTCAAAGCAATAGTGTTGCTAGAAGTACAGAATCCAAGCAGCACCGTTCATTTGTTGGTATCCCAGTTAGAATCAACACGGGACCAAGAAAGAAAGGTTATGGTGAGAAGTATTACTTCCATCAATAATTCATAAGAGGTGGTGAAATTCTCATGACATTCTTGACATAAATGATGGTAATACTCCAAGGTAGAGCATAACATAAGTCAGATAGCAAGGAACTCAAGGTACAACGCAAAACTAGAACAAGATTTGTGTTGGGAGGGAAATCAAGAATGTTGTTGATGTTAACACAAATCATCGAGGGGGCAAGCATGGAATTTCTCATTAGGAACTCAATGTATGTCTCGAAAGAAGTTAAAATGTTGACGTTGATCATGACACATTTATCGAGAGGTTTCAAGAAGATGTAATCGATCGGCGACGACATCACACCAAGGGAATGGTGAAGCAAAAGGTTACTATAACCATAGATAAGATGCCATCTCAGAATTCGGAGTTGTCTCTCAAGACAAACAAGATGA
The DNA here is from genome assembly GCF_018294505.1 of Triticum aestivum. Taxonomy (NCBI): domain Eukaryota; kingdom Viridiplantae; phylum Streptophyta; class Magnoliopsida; order Poales; family Poaceae; genus Triticum; species Triticum aestivum. The sequence goes on from NC_057796.1 coordinate 60,210,039, forward strand.
TGCGTAAAGTTCAATGTAAGCTTAGAGCACTGTCGGGATTGTGTCCCGGGGATGAACGACATAGGTAGAATGGTCATGCAGTCAGCCTAGCGATGATGATTTAGTCAATCAGTTGGGAATGACATGGTAGAGTACAAACTCGTAAGCACTGAAGATTACTAAGACTTGTCGAATCGTAGTGCGGACTCGATTCACTATTCGGTGTTCTCGGTTGACGACAACCCAGAACTCGTGGAGTGACTATCACAGGGAAAGGTATTACTCCAGCACAAATTCATAAGATGTAGTGCAATGGCATGATATCCTCGAGATACCAAGGGGATAATACTCAAAGGCATATCAAATTAAAGGTGAAGTGGGGTGTATTGATGTATAGAAGATAAGCGCTTTAACTTGTCTGAGGAATGGAATCAAAGGAAGAAATTATGGTCGGAACCACGATCATAAATGATCAAACCACGGATACAAGATGAACTTATAACAAGGGGGTAATTATTTTTACGAGAAGCTTCCATGATAAGTTCTACATCATGTCCATGGGCATGAACACAAAGTTCAAGGTCGACTCCCACTTCTCCAATGCATAACCTTTCATTCACTCCTCGCGTTCGATGAAGTTGTAGTGCTGAAATTTTATCTGACATAACACCGTTAGAGTATGACCTGTAGAAGCTTCCGGGTTTAAATAGATTAGAAAAGGCATAGCTTCAACCCATCGGGGCATCTTACAGACATATACCACAACATCAGGAGTAATTTATACAAGCTCAAAAGCAGAGCATGGTTGAGAAAGTAGAAGATACAATTTACCAAAGGCATTATGTATCCAAGGGAAGGCTCACAAGGTTATTGCATATGAAGGACGTTGTTGGATAAAATCCAACAAAGGATCTGCCGGTCCATAACGGAGCTGATGTGAGCGTCGGCACACAACCAAAGGAAGTAACAATGCAAAGGCATTGGATTATATAAACAACTGACTAATTCAGAGCTCAAATGCAAACGAATTGTGATTTTCAAATCAAGGGCTCAGAAGCAAACGCTCTGATCAAGGATGGATAAGTTGAGTAGACTTAGGGATACAATCGACAGTAATTTGATTGGTCAAGAACCAACTCCTGTTCAAAATGACATCTAAGCCAGAAGGATGAATTCTAGGATCCGATTGAGGATTGCAAGCATTCACAACATATTGAATCAAGAGACTCGAAATGATAATGACAAAGGATACTAAATGAATATTGCTGGTCTTAAGGAACGCAACCAAAATGCAAGCACACAATTGTAGAGCAATAGCGGGCAGAGGATTACCGGAAGATCAGATAACATCTCAATGTATCTTGTGCATCATATGAACAACGGGGGAAGAACGGATACTCGGTAAGTGCGAGGAATTATCCGTAGGGAGTATTCATGAGGCAAGAACTGCAGGGTAGTAAGTTCAAAGGATTATCGGAACAACGGAGAGCAGTTTGGGGCATCTTGTAATAACAAGATCAGTGGGATTGAATATAGGAAAGTGTATGCAGTTATCCATATGGATATAATAGTGGTAGGGAATTTGCACAGGCGGTGGGCACAAGCGTCTCGGGAAAACATCGAATAGCATCTTCGGAACCTTCTGGTGAAGCAGTCGATCATCTGGAATGAAGGGGCTCTCCGGCAGGAAGTGGTAACGAGAACCTAGAGTTATAATTAGTAAAATCATTTAACCCGAGTAGAAGAGAGTTCAGAGTCCCGGAGTAAAGATCGAGGAGTAAAAGATCGTATTACCACCCAATGGCGACGTGGGCCCGTAAGACAAACAGCCATGTTAGTAAAAGTTTTGCAAGTCTAGACTCGACTTCGGCCAAGGAGTGTGGAAGGGGGATTCCTACAGGCAGTCGGCTCTGATACCAACTTGTGACGCCCCCGATTTAATCGTACACTAATCATGCACGCAAACATGTACGATCAAGATCAGGGACTGACGGGAAGATATCACAACACAACTATAAAAGTAAAAAGTCATACAAGCATCATAATACAAGCCAGGGGCCTCAAGGGCTCAAATACAAGTGCTCGATCAAAGACAAGTCAGTGGAAGCAACAATATCTGCATACAGACATAAAGTTAAACAAGGCACCATAAGATGGCTAGCACAACTGGGATACAGATCGAAAGAGGTGCAAGCCTCCTGCCTGGGATCCTCCAAAACTACTCCTGGTCAGCGGCGGCGGCCTGCACATAGTAGTAGGCACCATCGGTGTAGTAGGAGTCATCGAAGGTGGCGTCTGGCTCCTGGGCTCCTGAGGGAGTCCTGGATTAAGGGGTCCTCGGCCGTTCGGACTATGTAACTTGGGCCGGACTAATGGGCTATGAAGATACAGGACAGAAGACTTCCTCCCGTGTCCGGATGGGACTCTCCTTTGTGTGGATGGCAAGCCTGGCATTCGGATATGTAGATTCCTTCCTGTGTAAACTGACTCTGTACAACCCTAGGCCCCTCCGGTGTCTATATAAACCGGAGGGTTTAGTCCATAGAGGCAAACATAATCATACAGGCTAGACATCTAGGGTTTAGCCATTACGATCTCGTGGTAGATCAACTCTTGTAATCCTCATATTCATCAAGATCAATCAAACAGGAAGTAGGGTATTACCTCCATCAAGAGGGCCCGAACCTGGGTAAACATCGTGTCCCCCATCTCCTGTTACCATCGACCTTAGACGCACAGTTCGGGACCCCCTACACGATATCCGCCGGTTTTGACACCGACATTGGTGCTTTCATTGAGAGTTCCACTGTGACGTTGAAGATAGGGTTGATGGCTCGCCTTGTCATCATGGACAGTATCACCACCGGAGGAGCCCTGGCCTCTGGCCAAACCCTCTGGCTGGGCAGCTTTAACATGGCCGCCCGTTCGGCCGTCAAGCCGACGATGACTTCTCAGGTCATCGAAAATCATCCCCGTATTGACTCTAAATACTCCAAATAGATGGATCCGGCGGAGTTGTCGTCTTTAAACAAACTCCTAGATCGCATCGCCGCCTTGGGGGTCGCTATAGACTATGATCAGGTTGGGCTTAAACCCGATCAGAGAGAAATCAAATCTCTGCCGATCACCCATCAGATAGCGGTCGTAGAGGAGCAAAACAAAAACTGTTCCCCGTTATTGAGGACGAGCTATGTTCGGATTTCCGAACTCGAAGAGCAGGATACCTGTCTGCGGGACGACACTCCTAGTCCTCCGAACATAAAATCGGGCGTCGAGCCTGAAAAATCATTCAACATCCCGGAGCCCGAACTAATATGCTCGGAATCTTTTCACACACCGGACTCCAAATTGGGTCAGGGATCGTATTTAAAGCCACCCACCCACCACGAACAATATTCGCCAAGTAATTCCGGTCCTCCGGATATATGCGACCTCATGCACGTTCGACAGCAGTCTCAGGAAACAGTCCATCACTTTTGGGCCAGATTCCTCCTTGTCAAAAACAAGATTAAAGATTGCCGCGACGAGGATGCAATTTCAATATTCTGCAACAATTGCACGGACGAAGGAATCCTCAACGCCATAATCCGCCGTCACGTATCACACTTCGCTGACTTGGCGACCATAGTACAGAAGTACTGCGCAATGGAGAGCGCCTAGAAAACTGAGACAGCTCGCTGGGAACCACCAGTCTTCACTCAACCCCTCGGGAGGGCGAAAAGGGTGCACCCTTGCGTGGCACCCGGCCCCATATTGAAGAAAACTAAGCCCATTACAGGACGCAGAACCTTTCTGGAGGGATGGCTCGATAAGCCATGCAAAATATACACGACACCGGACACCGAACCAACCCACAGCCTTAGAGCATGTTGGATACTCCGGCAAGTGGCCAAAAGAGGCGAGGATATCCTCACCAAAAACACCTCAGAGCAACATCCCCCGGACGACAATGACCTCAGAGTATTGACGGTCTTCGAGACTTTCACTTCAAACAATCGGCGCAAGAGGGCACTCTGTTGAGGATATAGACCTTAGAGTCACCCGCCAGGAGGGGCCGAGTTACTCCAATGGTCATTGCCAGAAGCCCGACGCCAAGCTTAAAGACAGTGGGCCGAAGATGGGCTTAAGACCCGGATATGGCTTAAAGCCCGTAGTTGCAATCATTATTATGGTAGAACTTGTAGTGTAAGGCAAGAATAGTTGAGAGTCCGAGCCGGACGCTCTTATGAGCCGGCCGGGACTCTGAGAGCTGCTGGGCGTCAGCCTCCCTATATAAAGGGACGACCCGGCAGCGGTTTAGAGGAGAGAACAATCTCGACGAAAGCCAGGCATAGCAGTTAAGCTCCCTGGTCGTCGAAACCCTAATCAATACCACCGCAAACTGGACGTAGGCTTTTACCTTCATCGTAAGGGGTCGAACCAGTATAAACCCTCGTATTCCTTGTCCCGCTTAACCCCTTCAAGCTTCCTAGTAGCGATGGCTCCACGACTAAGTCCTAGCTCGAGGACATCTGCCGTGACAATTCCACCACAGTTGGCGCCCACCGTGGGGCTGGCGCACGGTGGATTTGAGTTCTTGAAGGGCAGCTTCGAAAGGCTCAAGGGATACGCTGTGGGCCGGATGACCAAGAGTCGTCGCGGCAAGCTTTACATCGACGATGCAGACTGGGGCCCCGACGCCGGCTCAATTGAGTACGGGTACCGGGTCCCCTTCGGTGGAATTCATGTTTTCATTGGCAAGATTGGTGAGCCGGGCCCTGAGCCGGATCTCTGCACTGATCTCATCGAGGTGGCTCAGCACGCACGACCCGCCCGGGCCCGGCCTGCCTTCAGGCATGCTTTTGTGGGGTGTATCCACGGAGGACTCTCTCATCGATCTGGATCTGGTGATGAGACGGCCGCCGGCTCTGACGGCTAGTCGGCCACCGGTGAGTCAAACTCGTCGTATCAACTTCAGGATGGCAGGCTCATGGGTTGTTCCGATGGTGACAGTATTCCGGACCTATTTGAGCCGCCAAGCCGGGTGGGAATCTTTATGGCCGGTGCACAACCTGTTCAGAACCCCGCGGCTGGAGTAGGAAACCCGGTGCCTTCTCCGACTCAGGTACTGATGGATCTCATGGACAAGATGACGGCCCTGTTAACCGCCACGGTTGACCCGGCGGATCAAGCTCAGCATGAGGCGGAGGTGGCACAGTTAAGATTGGATCTAGTGAAAGTTAAGGAGGACCTTGCAGCGGAAGGGATTAGGATGGCTGCGGAGAGGGCGGCTCTTGATGCCCAAACTCAGTTGATCCAAGCGCAGTCCTTCCAACTCACGATGGATCAGAACGCGTCCAATGAGGTCATGAGAAGGAGGCATCAAAAGACCCAATCTCGGCTCCCGCCGGTTTACGATCCACGTAACCTCTTCAGCACACCAGGTGCAGGGTCTAGTAACCCGCCAGGGGTCATAGCGCCCGGGTTTGGGCCCCCTATTCAGCCACGAGTGATGGGCCCTCCCCAGGTGCCCTCTGCCCCACCTCAGTATGTGCCAACACCCCCGGGTCATTATAATAACCCGCTGGAGAACATGGTTGCTGCGGCGGCACGGCTGGCGGCCCTCCCAGTTGACGGCGACTCTCCGACGGCTATTGAAACCCGGCGGGTCAGGGAACTCCTTCAGTTGGCGTTGGCGTAGCAACAAGCGTACTCCTACAGCCGGGATAGGATCCACTCGACCCCTCGTCCGGGCCGGAGCCCGATTTACAGCAGGCACATGGTCTCAGCGACCAGCTCAAGCAACGTCCGACGCCATGACCCGCCCCCTGGCCATGGCCTGGCTTATAACGGGGCCTGTC